>NC_141140.1:31835051-32136384 GCF_053477565.2 Lygodium microphyllum | reverse complement strand
AGTAGCAACGACTAAAAACACCTACAAAGCATGAATCTATTTGCATACTAAAGCTTTGTAGTTTATTGAAAGCTAGTTAAAATTGTATGATGGTTGGAATGTTTCAACCTATCTAGAGATGTATGTAGAATGTTGTTGGATAACTAAGATTCATTGGAGTAAGTATTCTGTATGGCTCACAATGCATGTATTGAAGTGGCACATCACTAAGTTTGATATGAAAGATTTAGGCTAAGAAGATAAGTCTAAGAAAGTTCTAAGGGAGTTTCTTTTCTATTGAGAACATAGGTTTCGTTACTTGCCATGGAATGGGTTACCAAGATTATAAGGTCTTGGAGCCACAAAGTTATTGCAAGCTGCTTGAGTGTATGTATAATCACTTGGAGACTAAAAATCTATAGTTATTTTTGCATGCTATATATCTTGCTTCGTAGCTCACCTCGAAATGACTCCTTGAACTAGTTGAGACTACAAAGTTGGGACTAAAAAGAGAGTGGCATAATGTTAAAGATGGACTCTTTATGTTGGATAAAAGAAAAAGGTATAGGGAAATAATGCATGTTGAGATTAAGCCTTTATCTATTATAGCAAGGAAAGAGATTTTGCTAGGAAATAGACTGTGCCTAGAGTTGCTTCACCTATAAAAGATGATATGATGGTTGAATTGGTAAAGAGTACGTGTGATTTGCAACTTAAGGTTGCAAATCTTGATCAAAATAGATGGGATGCAAACCTAAGGATTCAATGGGAGAGGGATTTGTTTGTCATTGCATTTCATATGAGGAATCAACAAATGCCATGGTGTAGAGTGAAGAAGAGCTTGATTTACAGGGTATACAAGTAGATCATGAGGATGATGCATGTGATGTTATGGATTTTACCAATGTTGAAAATGTGATTGGTGATGGTGTTAAGGTTGACATGATGGTTGAGAAAGTAAGACATTGTAGGAATAGACATAGGGGAGTGAGATATATGCATTATAATGATGAAGACACTTTAATGATGATACCTAAAAGCCACTACACACATAATCACCGGGCATGTGGAATGACTAAAAAAATTGTGAAGATTAGGGATCTTGAAACACCATGTACTTTAGTTATTAATCATGTCTTAGAGATCAATCTTATGCTAGTTGGCCTATATGAGAATGGTAGATGGCTGATATATGATAATCATGGATGGAAGGTGCAAATAACAAACAATGCTCCAAGATATTTTTATGTAGCTTGTGGGAATGTGATGATTATCATTGGTGATGGACTATCATTTCTTTTGATAGGAGACTACTACTTATTGGAGTATTTTGTGATACTAATATATCACTATTGTCTACATGGAAAAAAGGTATTGATGATGGATCCAACTTATGGACGAGTTAGAAGTAGAGATGGAAAATGAGGTATCTGGTTCTTAACTATATATGTGAATCATGCTAGAAATAGAGACATATCAAGGAAGTATCTATTACCACTAAGCATGAAACATTTTAAAGAATTGGATTGTCCATGAGCACTACTCTAAGGCAATATTATGTTATAGTGGTGTTGCATGAAAAAACCTCTTGCCTCCTATTGTAGGCAAAAATGTCTTTTTGGTAGGATTTAATAAACTTACAGCACCAAGTTCCATATGTTTTCAAAGAATTGAGCCTACGAACATGGATGAAAGACTATTCCCATGGAGGATTGAAACATACATTAAATAGCATGGATTATTGACATCAAATGAGAGCATCTTTGGCCTATATTATGGAATGATTTGTCTAGACACATTGTTTGAGATTTCAACAATGCTAAAACCTAAAAATATGGCTAAAAACAACATTGTATAGGTTTTCTCATTAGATATATTTAAAATGATGGAGGAGTTTGTTAAGTAGGAAAGCGCTAAAGCTATGGTAGAGATGAAGTACAAAATTGTGGGGAAGAAAGTTAAACTTATTACAATGCCACTACTACTAGACAATGATGAAATGTATGATTTGTGTCTACATAGCCCCTAGGGGGTTGACCTATAAGAGATCATTTATATAACATGTGTTCAAAAGATATTAAGAAATACCCTTTCTGGGCAAGAGAAAGAGAAGAGCTGAGGAGGTAGAGGCAGAGCTCAAGAAGAAGGAGAAAGAAGACATAGCTCTAACCATTTGCCTCTCAGTGGAGCAACCTTCAAGGTAAGAAGAGTTGGTAGCCATGATCCCACCCCATCACAAAGGTCCAAGCACCAGCTCCAATGCACCTAAAAATCTATCACCCCCAGTGAATGAGTGAAAGGGAAAGGGTTTGATCCACCCTATCCTAACCATCCTACTACCTGCCACCCTAGTCACTACACCCACCCAAGACTCTACAACCAAGGTAGATGCTAGTAATCTTGTAGCATGGGTACAGTTTCTGGTCAGCAAAGAGGCAAATCAAGGTGCAAGTGCAGGAACCCCCTATGATGGGAGCAAGAAGATAGGTAGCTACAAATGCGGAATCCAAAAGATAGGACATCAAACGGCATAAGATAGAGGCATCTACAACCACGAGTCCCTCTACATTGTTGTTATCCACAACTTAGATGCCTATGTGCAAGAGCTCCTATCACAGCTAGAATGTGCAAAGAAAGATAAGAAGATAGCCATAACTGAGCTCAAGGCTAAAAGGGAGACGATGGCAACCTCTCAATTAGAGAGAACCCATCAAATGGCCATCTATCAAAGAGATATCAAGGAACTAAAAGCAAATCTTGAGGCCAGAGGAGGAGAAGATGATAGATGGCAAGCAAAACTTGCGACAGAAACACACAACCTCATGAGCCTACAATGCAATTTTGATGAGCTAACGATGTTGTACAAGGATCTGTAAAAAGAAAATGAAACAATCTGAGATGCTACAGAGCAGCTCTAACAGCAGTAGAAGAAGAAAGAAGCCGACGGCACCTAAAGCATATAGCAAATTTGGAACAAAGAGTAGCCTCGGAGCTTGAAGAGCAAAAATGCTTGGAAAGAGAAATCAAAGAACATGAGAGATGACTAAGGGCATTAGCATGCATGCACAACAAAAGCCTCTAAGATATGAGGAAAAAAGTAAATGAATGGGTGAACAGAAGTGAAGAAATAGTGAGCACCTTAGCGCATAGACAAGCCTTTGTAGAAGGCAAAAAAAGCTAGAAGAGAGCAGGGCGGCAGAGGCCACAGGTGACCTTGGAAGCCCAAAAATGCCCCTTCCTCTGCACTCTCTTGGACACCACACAATCTAAGAAAGAGGAGGCCATTGAGTCCTTAAAGAAAAATTTGGAGATCACCTGCATGGCTCTAAGGCATGGGCTACACGTCCAAACACAAATTGCAAGGCCCATAGAAGTAAAGCCACCATAGCATAGGGGAGAAGAGAGGCAAAGACCCCAATTGAAGATGTAGAACCAAGTTTTGAAAGGGGGCAGCAACAATCAGAAACTCCTTAGAATGAGTTTTTTATAACAAGGATGCCCCACCAATCTTGTTGACCTCCCACTCTTGTTGACCTCCAATGCTGACCAATATATCTATTCTATGACTAGATCAATGCATGTGGCAAAAAAAAAAAGCACAAAGGTCACATTCACTGCACACCTAGGGGTTCTCAAGTTAGCAATGTCCAATGGATTCGGTCGGCCGGGCTCCATCTCTAACCCCCTAGCCCATTTTGATTCCCTGCATCACGCTAAGGGCACATCAAGGGCAGGACCTACTGAGGGGGATCACACATGACTAGGGTTAGACATGTCTCCCTAAGCCATGCAACACACCTCCAATGATACACGAATTGGGTCCTCAAGTGTGGGACACCACCCAGGCTTTGCCTATGGTTCATTGCTTGTGGTTCGACCCAACACCCAATTCCACTCGCACGACCACTATGCACCACACATTAAGGTAGACACCCCTAGGTAGTTCACCTTCTTTTCTTTTCAGGTAAAAACAAATGTAGCAACCCACCAACCTTGGAGGCCCCTTCATCCATGCAATACATTCTTGGCCCCCACCATCTCAACCGGTTAATCAATCTCTCCCCAAGACCAACCCCACAAGGCCCCATCATCATCAACTCACATGATCACCCTTTTCAATCACGAAATCGTCATCAGCTCAACACAGTGAGCATTCGGGAACTTACACCCATCTACGATGGGGGTAATCTTATATGACATGTCACCATGCAGTCGAAACAAAGAAGAGGTAGACCAAGGAACCCCCTCAAAAAGTGAATGAAGAAGCTCATTCAGAACAGTGCAAGAGATGGCAACCTCAAAAACAATGTGGAGGAGCTCCAACTACTTTGGCAAGGTCCTATGGGGTGTTGAGATTTGTAATCACATCCATGCTTCCTCTTTGTAAGAGCAGATGGGTTGAGGACATGCAGGCTGCAGGATTCCCATAGGCATAGAGAGAAAGACTGGCACCTAGCCATATATGTATAACATTGTACTTGGTTATCACTTTCATATGAGATGAATGCAATGCCATTGTCACTTTGTTATTCAACATAGTGTACTTCCTGCTTGTCTTCTGTACTTCAGTCAAGTCACTTAGTCTTTATCATGTCAGTGTCTACATGTGTTTAGTCTATGTCTATGAGTGCAAAAATTTCTTGGTTGTGCCTTTGCAAGCAAGTGACGTTATCTTAGGACTACCTTGGCATCATAAATACAATCCGGATATAGATTATTCCACACATTCAATGAAAATTCATTCTAATAGAAAAAAAATCACAATATATGGTACGCACACTTTAGATAATTTTTCATTGCTTAGTCACACACATGCTAAACGTGCATTAAGAAAAGGTAGCAAATCATATTTAGCATGGGTGAATGAAATTGAAGCTAAGGAAAATCAGATGCATCCTAGGTACGCACAATTTCTTTTACAATTTAAAGATTGTTTTGTTGCTGATTTACCACCTAGTTTACCACACCTACACATCCAAAAGATCATAAAATAGATTTAATTCTTGGTTCTCAACCACCATGTAAAGCACCTTATGGAAATAATCCAATTGAATAGAAAGAAATCCAAACCCAAGTTGAAGAATTGTTAACTCAAGGACTCATTAGGCCTAGTACTTCTCTTTTTGGTGCACCTGTCTGTTACAACTATATATATCATCTCTCACTTGACTTGGATCTCACCTATATATACTAACTCTACATCAATATGAATCATTCTTTGGGAGCATGTCTTGTGTATCTCTCTCGTACTTTCTCTCTCTCTCAACATGGTATCAGAGCTATGGATGCGTAGCAACAACAAGGAAGATAAGTTGTTCATTGTTTATACTTGATTGAATTCTTTGCACAGGTGATGATTTGATACATGAACTTGTTCAAATTAGAAGTATTAGTTAATTTTGTCTTTAAAAACAAAACCGCTTGTTAATCGGAGTTCTGGATCAAAAGTTATGACAGTTCAGGATTCAAGACAGCAATTCTGCTCGAATCTGCGATTCTTTATTTAAAACTGTATTTATAATTACCGTTCGTTAATCCCCAATTACAGTTTATTAATCACTCGTCTTCGTTAATGATGTTGATTACGACAAGCAAACATCTTGCTATTTTTAGCGATGTTTTATTATCGTTCACGTTCTTTGCTCGACCGAAATAGCACTTTTCTTATATGTGTCATCTCGTCTTGCACGTTACGCCTCTCTATTTTAGGCTTTCTTTTTAGTCACTCAATACTTTTCGTCGTTCTTACGTGCATATCCCTATTTTGATTGTCATGCGTCTCAACTACGCTCGTCTTGATCATGGTTTGCAGATTCTGCGATCTCATCTTATTTGTTTTCTCTCGACATACAGGCATGGCCAATTGTGTAATTGTTAACAAATATCCGTCTGGCCAACGTTCGGTTCCCTTCTTCCAAGGACAAGGCTTTCCTGGATGGAAAGCAAAGATGATGCTAATTCTTGAAGGTGAGGAATTATTTGATATTGTTTTGGGCGACCTGTCTTGCCCAGTTCAACCTATTGATGTGATGAATAACAATTCTGTGATTACTGATGGTCCATTATTTGAATAATGGAAAATTGATCATACTGATTGGATTCGTCATGACAAAGCGGCTCGTCGTTATATATTGTCTGCACTTCCTGACTCACTTATGTTGGATGTCTTTCATCTGGAAACCTCTCATGCTATTTGGGAGTATCTTATCTCAATGTTTGAGAAGAAATCGGTCACCGAAATTTTATATCTCCAAACTTGTTTGAAGAATCTTCAATATAAGGTTGGTACCTCTATGCACTCTCATATTGAGGCTTTTAAAGACATTATCAATCAGCTTGGTGCTGCCGGCGCTCCTGTTGCTAAAAATCAGATTGTTACTCAACTTCTTCATACCATCAAAGATCCTTTATATGACAATATCATCACTATTTTGTCTAACAAGGATGATATCCACTTTGACAAAGCATGTATATCTCTTATTGAATATTCTCAATGTCATGAGCATCATTTGGAAAAATCTGATGCTGTTTTGGTCACTCGGGAACAAATGGATTTTGATGCTGCTTTTGTTGCCTGCAAGCGTCCTGCTTCACGTTTTCAGCAGGGTGGACGCCCTAATCCAGGTAGTAAATCTTCTCGTCTTGCTTATCCTAACAAAAATTGTTCTTATTGTGATAAGAAAGGTCATGTGGCTTCTGATTGCTGGGCACGTCAATATGATGAGGAGCATGGAGTTACTACAAAGCAACCTCACTCGTCCAAAAGTTTTCCTCCTTGTGATTATTGTGCACATACAGATCATCCATCTTGTTGTTGTTATAAACGCAGATATGATGAAGAACGTTCTCGAGCTTATATTGTTCAACAAACTACAACTGATGATGATCAAACTCATCAGGAGCTCAATTTCATCCATTATGATATCTCTCCAGAAAAGGTACTTCATGTTCATGATGGTTCTCTATTCATCGTTGATTCAGGTGCCACTGGAAACATGACATACCAATCGAAGTGGCTTCACAATTATCATTCTCTTCCTGTCAAGAAGTTTGTTTACCTTGCAGATGATACGACTTGTCAAGTCAAAGGAGTGGGTGATTTATATCTGGGGACTGTTTCATCCACTAGAATATTAAGAGGAGTTCTTCATGTTCCAGATTTGCAAAGAAATATTCTTTCTGTTGCTCGTCTAGTTGATCTTGGTTTGTTTGTTGGCTTTGATCATAATCAATGTCGTATAGAGAAAGATGGGAATACTATAGCAGTGGCTCCTCGACATGGTAATCTATTTGAGTTATCATTGAATGATACAGTTGCAAATGTTGTTACTGCCCCTGGAGATGCAGATTGCAAATTATGGCATCAACGATTTGCACACTCCGATTTTGCCAAAATTCTTGATCTTCATCGTCATGGTCTTGTGCAAGGTATGGATCTTAAATCTCATCCACGTATGGGAATATGTGAGTACTGTGCACTTGGAAAACACCATCGTTCGCCTTTCCACACTTCTACTTCATCACATTCCTGTGCTCTCTTGGATTTGGTTCATACCGATATTTTTGGTCCTTTTCCTGCCTCAAAGTCTCAATATCGATATTTTATAACTTTCATTGATGATTTCTCACGGTACACACATGTCTATCTTCTTCGACATAAGTCTGAGGCTTTATCTATATTTAAACAATACAAGATAAGTGTGGAGCTTCAAACTGGATTCTCTATAAAGACGCTTCGCAGTGACAACGGCGGTGAATATGTATCCAATCTATTTGATGACTTCTGTAAGGATCAAGGTATTCATCATGAGTTTACAGTTCCTTATTCTCCTCAGCAAAATGGTGTTGCTGAGCGCAAAAATCACACGATTCTTAATGCTATACGTTGCATGCTTATACACTCTGGTTTGTCTCGAAAGTTTTGGACTGAAGCACTTCTAACAACTGTTTTTATTCAAAATCATCTTCCAACTACTGCACCTGCTGGTAAAATTCCTATAACAATTTGGACAGGGAAGACACCTTCAGTCTCTCACTTTCGCACATTTGGCTGCATTGCTTATATTCATGTGCCCAAGGACACTCGACATAAGTTGGATCCTCCAGGTTTGAAGGTTATTTTTCTTGGTTATTCAGATCATTCCAAAGGTTACAAATTTTATGATCCTTCTTCTCAAAAGGTTACCATGTTACAACTATATATATCATCTCTCACTTGACTTGGGTCTCACCTATATATACTAACTCTACATCAATATGAATCATTCTTTGGGAGCATGTCTTGTGTATCTCTCTCGTACTCTCTCTCTCTCTCTCAACAACCTCCCTTTTGATGTAAAGATTTGGGTCAGCAAAACATGCAACAAAACCTTTAGATGTGAGGAACTGATCAATCTTAATATACCAAGCACGAGAGGCTTGCTTCAATCCATATAATGCACGATGAAGCTGACATACAAGATGCTCCTTTCCTGCAATCATAAAACCTTCAGGTTGCTCCATATAGATTTCTTCTTCAAGATCTCCATTGAGAAAAGCCGTTTTAACATCCATTTGGTGAATTTCTAGATCAAATAGTGTTGCAAAAGCCAAAATCATACGAACAGTTGTGGAGCGCACAACGGGAGAAAATGTTTCTTGATCATCTACTCCTGCAATCTGTGAGTAACCTTTTGCAACAAGTCGTACTTTGAACTTATCAAACGATCCATCAGCTTTGGTCTTGGTTTTATAAACCCATTTACATTTGATAGGAACACAATTTGGGGGGAGTTCAGTAAGAATCCATGTACCTTTGGAGATTAAAGAATCGTACTTAGCTTGCATAGCTTCTTGCCATTGATCCCTTTGAGACGAATTGATAGCTTCCATATACGATATTGGATCCTCTTGGATAGACATAGCATCATCAAAGACATCATATTCAATAGAATAGAATCCATGCTCTATCTCAATAGGAAGATCAACATAGATCTCCAAATTTTCATCAATCTTCTTTGGAGGTGGAGGAGGTTTATGATCATCAGAATTAGTAGAATCACAAAGCAAGTAAGGAAATGCACTAAGCAAAGATTGTGTATCATCTGAAACATCTGACGACCATGTGCCACCCATAGTCTTTTCATCAAATATAGCATCATGACTAATGATAACCTTTTGAGAAGAAGAATCATAAAATTTGTAACCTTTGGAATGATCTAAATAACCAAGAAAAATAACCTTCAAACCTGGAGGATCCAACTTATGTTGAGTGTCCTTGGGTACATGAATATAAGCAATGCAGCCAAATGTGCAAAAGTGAGAGACTGAAGGTGTCTTTCCTGTCCAAATTGTTATAGGAATTTTACTAGCAGGTGCAGTAGTTGGAAGATGATTTTGAATAAAAACAGCTGTTAGAGGTGCTTCAGTCCAAAACTTTCGAGACAAACCAGAGTGTATAAGCATGCAACGTATAGCATTAAGAATCGTGCGATTTTTGCGCTCAGCAACACCATTTTGCTGAGGAGAATAAGAAACTGTAAACTCATGATGAATACCTTGATCCTTACAGAAGTCATCAAATAGATTGGGTACATATTCACCGCCGTTGTCACTGCGAAGCGTCTTTATAGAGAATCCAGTTTGAAGCTCCACACTTATCTTGTATTGTTTAAATATAGATAAAGCCTCAGACTTATGCCGAAGAAGATAGACATGTGTGTACCGTGAGAAATCATCAATGAAAGTTATAAAATATCGATATTGAGACTTTGAGGCAGGAAAAGGACCACAAATATCGGTATGAACCAAATCCAAGAGAGCATAGGAATGTGATGAAGTAGAAGTGTGGAAAGGTGAACGATGGTGTTTTCCAAGTGCACAGTACTCACATATTCCCATATGTGGATGAGATTTAAGATCCATACCTTGCACAAGACCATGACCATGAAGATCAAGAATTTTGGCAAAATCGGAGTGTGCACCCCCGCTCAAATAAAGGTCCCTTACTATGGATGAAAAAACCCTTGGGGGCTCAAGGGAAAAACCCATAGCTCTATATAGGCCTACCGCAATATTAATATTCAAATTATAAAATTACAAAGTTGAACTTACAAGAGCCTATTCATAGGCATCAAAGGAGCTACATCACTCGTGAATTACAACATCAACGGAGAAGGAGCTACATCACTCATGAGCTACATCACTCCTGAATTACAACAGCCTATTCAGAGGCATCAAAAGAGCTTTATCACTCCTAAATATGCAACATGTAAAATAAGAATAAGTGACATCACTGCAAAAGATAAAATCTCCAAGAAATTCCTTCAACTGAACTGGGGATGTAAGCAGTATATCTGTCACATCAAAACTTAAATAAAAACGTTACACTGATATTAGAACAACACAAGGTCTATAGAGACGGTTCGCGACGCCGCTCTATAGACAACATAACACATGTGGGGCCCCATGAACAGAATATAAATAAAACAATTTGTCGTCAGCTGAAATATAGACAGTCATCAGCTGAAAATAATATAAATGAAATAATGTGTCATCAGCTGGAATAGACCCCCATCAGCTGGAAAGAATATAAACGAAACAATGTATCATCAGCTAGAATATAGATGCTCATCAATAGAATAACGAACGAGGACGATCATCACGAAGCATGGCAATATCAACATCCAAAAGTAATGTTGATGTTGAAATGTAGAGAGAGCTTCCGTTGCCCGCTATTACAAGCCGATTAATTTTTGAACCGTCGAAGTAAGCAGCTTAGCACTAATCATCGTCATGTGTCGTCTTGTAAAGAAGGATTGCTCCAGAAACACTTTGTAAAGTAGGAATGCTTGTAAAACTTGAAGTCGATGCAACACCTTTTTAGTGGTCGAGCGATGATAACCTTGTTTAAAAGCTTGTACTCTGACAATTATAGCACCAGCTTCGCTAACTTGCTGAGGTCGACGATAAATTAGGCGTAGTGTCTTTCTCTTGTCCAGACGTCGACGACAAATTAGGCGCATCGACTTTTTCCTGTCCAGACGCCACAAAACCTTAGACGAGAACGCATATATGGAAGCAAAAAAATGGAAGATGCAAAAAATGCAGACACTTCAAGATTGTAGGCCATGGTTGGAGCAACGACGATGTCGCTGGGCCCCAAACTGTGACTCCTTGTTGCAAGGACGGTCCATGCTACGTTCGAGGACCGATATTTTGATACCATGAGTGCAGCCTTCATCTTCCGATTTCACAAGGCACTTAACCAATGCTTTGTAAAGAACAGTCGTGACGATCCTGACATGTCAAACTGTCTGCCTAAACGAGCGAGCAAATGCCCCAGGGATAGAGAGTTGTGGTCTGAGAGGATATATTCTGATTCATCCGTTCTTCTCCTTCGATGAGGGAAGCCCTTCTCCCCCTCCGGCACTCTTGTTGCCTCAGCTCAGGCCGCTCGCCATGGCAATTCAAGTCTATGCTTCCCTGCTCCAAGCTCCGGTAAAGCACCGGCCCGCAGACCCCTGCGCATATCAGCGACATACGAAACCGATAACCCTAATCGCCATACGGAACCGATAACCCTAATCGCCGTAACTACAGTAGCAGCTCCAACAGCAGCTTCTACTACGACAACATCGAGGTCGACCTAGACCCCGAGAAGATGCTAAAGCCAGGAGATCCGAGGACCGTCCAGGCCACAATCCGGAAGGTGATGCCAGCAGGATACTGGGTCACCATGCCCAGTGTGGCAGAGAATGCGATAACCAAAGTGCTATTAGTCTTACCAAAGACTATATACAACATAGTAAATCAAAGCATATTGCTATTCATTATCATTATGTTCGACATGAAGTCAAGAAAGGTTCCATTATGGTGGAGCATTGTCCCAGTGATCAAATGGTTGCAGACAACTTTACAAAAGCTCTTTGTGAAGCTCGCTTTAGCTCATTAAGACATGAACTTGGTATTGTTCCAAGTTCTTGTCTCATTGATTGAGGCATGTATCATTGTATTCAAGAAAACTTTATAGTAAATCATTTTTGTATCGTAGGTATGTATAGGGGCTCGGGTTTTTCCCTTGTTCTCCCCAAGGGTTTTTTCACTCGCAGCTAGAGACCTTTGTTTGAGTGAGGATGTTACAACTATATATATCATCTCTCACTTGACTTGGGTCTCACCTATATATACTAACTCTACATCAATATGAATCATTCTTTGGGAGCATGTCTTGTGTATCTCTCTCGTACTCTCTCTCTCTCTCAACACTGTCTTGTTAGTCTAGAAGAAAAATAATACGTATAGGATATGCATTGATTATCGTGCCCTAAACAAGATCACTGTTAAGAATAGATATCTGATCCCTAGGGTAGACGACCTCATGGATAAGCTACAAGGGGCCACAATATTTAGCAAGATAGATCTCAAATCTGGATATCATCTAGTACGATTAGATACACTTGACATTTTCAAAACTGCATTTAGAACTCAATTTGATCATGATAAATTCCTTGTTATGCCTTTTGGTTTAACTAATGCACCAACCACATTTAGTCGTATGATGAAACGTATATTTTTGAAGCATCAGCATTGTGTAATTGTTTTCTTTGATGACATATTGGTTTTTTGTAAGAATGAGAATGAGCATTATAAACATTTATCTTTGGTTTTCAAATTATTGAAAGAGAATCAATTATATGCTAACTCTCAAAAGAGTAAATTTCTCCAAATCCACATTGAAGACTTAGGACATATTGTTTCTTCTAATGGTATTAAAGTTGATCCTAAAAAGATAGAAGCAATTTTGAATTGGCCGATCCCTAAAAATGTGCATGAGTTATGTTCTTTCTTAGATTTTGCTAGCTTTTACAGAAAAATTGTGAGAAAATTTTCATTGCTTACATTACCTTTAATGAAATAATTAAAGAAAGGTATTGTATATCACTGATCTGATAATCAACAAAAGTCTTTTGATTAACACATGCACATGTATTGCAATTACCTAACTTTAATAGACCATTCTTCCTAATAGTTTTTTTATGCTAGTGGATCTGGGATAGGAGCTGTCCTTATGCAAGATTCACATCCCATAGCCTATTCTAGCTACAAACTTAAACTCTCTGAGCTGAAGTATTCTACCTATGATAAGGAATTGTTAGCTGTAGTACAAGCTTTACGTCAATGGAAACACTATTTAATGGGATCTGAGTTCATGATCCAAACTGACCAACAAAGTATCAAACATCTCCTTAATTAGCCACAAATATCTAACCCTCCTATTAAATGGGTGCTTTTATTTAAATTTTTCATCCACTTATCCAATATCAACCTGGAAAAGAGAACGTTGTTGCCGATATGTTAAGTAGAAGACCAAGTATCCATAATATCTCTGTTATATCTTTTGATTCCCTTATCTCTATGAAAGATACCTATGACCAAGACCCTATTTTTCAAGCTGATTGGAATAAATTAATTGCAAATAACTGGATTCCAATCGATTCATTGTCTTATTTGGAAGGGTTTATGTTTTATGAAAAAAGGTTGTGTGTAACTGTACCATTTAGATCATTTGTGTTGCATGAAATTCATTATCCCCCATACCAAGACCATAGAGGTATTATTTCTACTTTGCATACATTGTTTCAATATTTTTATTAGCCATAGATGGAATCTAATGTTTCTAACTTTGTATATGAGTGTGTAATTTCTCAAATAGTTAAGCAACACCATGGTAAGCAATATAGCTCGTTAATACCTTTATCAATTCCTAAACGATCATGGGAACATATTTCAATGGATTTTATAACTGGTTTGTCTAATATCCAAGCTAATCATGATATGATTTGCATACATTGGTTGAATATTTTTATTAGCCACAAATGGAATTTAATGTTTCTAACTTTGTATCTGAGTGTTTAATTTGTCAAATAGTTAAGCGACACCATGGTAAGCAATATAGTTCGTTAATACCTTTATCAATTCCTAAACCATCATGGGAACATATTTCAATGGATTTTATAACTGATTTGCCTAATATCCAAGCTAATCATGATATGATTTGGACTATTGTAGATCGATTTAGCAAACAAGCATATTTCATTCCATGCAAGAAAACATTAACTGCATCTCAAGTTGCACATATGTTTTTTAATATTGTTTTCACTAACCATGGTTTATCAAAAGTTATTATTTCAGATCATGATTCTAGATTCTCTAATAATTTTTGGACTAATTTGTTTGCTTATCTAGGTACAAATATTGATTTCTCATTTGCATTTCATCTTGAAACTAATGGGCAAACAAAAGCTACTAACAATACAATATTAGATCTTTTGCGTGCATACACAATTTCAAAACCACAAACATAGGATACACACTTGCATTTACTTTAGTTTGAATACAATAATACACCACATACAGCTACATAGAAAGCACCTTTTGAAATCATTTATGGACATAGATTGCCTAAACCTATTGCATCATTGCCAAACAAAGTTAAAGAAGAGATGACATTGCCAATATGCATGCTACTATTATTTCTGAAGTCAAAGACATGATTGCGAAAGCCTAGCAATCATACACTAAACAAGCTAACAAGAAAAGAAAAGCAATGAGTTTCAAAGTTGATGATTATGTTTGGTTATGCATTGAAAAAAGAAGATTACAAAGTGTTGAGAAACACCTTGTTGTTAAGTTAGCCCCTAGATTTTATGGACCTTTCCAAAGCATTCACAAAATCAATGACAATGCATTTAAATTAGTACTACTCCAACACTGAAAAATCCACAATACTTTTCATATCAATTATCTACAGCCTTTTAGAGGCCAATTACGACCACTAGAACTGGCCGTGGATACTCTAGATATTTGGTTAAGTTTAAAAAATGTCCTGTTGAAGAGTCCCAATGGATGCACGTCTGCAACCTAAGTGCTTACCCCTCACTGCTTACTACATATTGAGCTAATAGAAATTGAAGACAATTGCTATCCCACCTAGGGGTATGATGCCAGGAAGCATATTCCACGGTGGATTTCGTGAGACCACGGTGGATTTCGTGAGTTTTTTATTCCATGGTGGATTCCGTGAGGTTTTGCGGTGGATTCCGTAAAACTATATTTATTTGTTGGGGCTCATATCACAAGGTAGATTCCTTGTGCATAAAGTTGACGGGGAAGCTTGTTCTTTTCAGGAGTCATGTTAATTTAATGTGCACGTGGGTATTTCAATGGCGGGTGATTCTGTAAAATACATATTTAAATTAATGAAAATTTATAAGTTTAGAGTGCACTCATATTAAAATAAGGTTAGGAAGACAAAGTTCCAACCTATTTATTTATTTTTTAGCTGAAGATTGCTAGGTATTCACTTTTGTCGGTTTAATTTTATTATTTTCTAATAGTTGTGAATGCTTCGGTTCATGTGTAGAGAAGGCAACAGAGGATTGGGAAGCACTGGGCGGTAGCGTGTATTCAAATTATCTTAAAAAAATATCATTTTTGATGGGCACAAGTCTTATCATTAAAGGCATGGCACTAATATTTATTTAGGTACACTTATTTATTGAAGCACTTGATAAATATTTATTATTTTGTATGCAATGCACGGTTTAAATATTTCATTATGGGACATTGTATTTGGGCATAGCCGGACACTTGGGCTGCCCAACCGCTTTATTTTTTATTTGGTCAAAAGCAAACACAAAAGCCGAAGCATGCTAATTATAAAATTGGGCTATTTTTGAGTTTTGAGATGAATAAATTTATAAATGCATGCCTTGTGAAGTGCTCACACAAGTCATGGGGGGAGAATGTACCCAATTTGTCTCTTTTCTTCATGTCATGCAAAACTATCTTCTTGCTTTTTGAGCTTAAGTAGAGTTCTTTTGTTCTTGGGGACCTTTCGACGCTTGCTATGTACACATCCAACATCCGATTTGCATACCACTAAAAGAGATGGCCCAAAAGGAAATCAGACACAACGAAAGAAGTGATAAGAAACTAAATGAGACCGCCACTAAGCCTAGGGCAATGCAAGATTAGTGCAATGCTATGGAGGATCAAAATACACAAGGAAATCCATAATGGAGAGGCAACGATGTAGGAAACACTCAACAATATATTCCAATGCTTAATGATCATACAATGGCAGGTCTCTTATATAGAGAACCTCAAGACAATAGCCTGCTATGTGGCATCCTCTGATCCACATTCAACTTGTGGTGACCCTTGTCCCACATCTATCCATGAAGTCCACATCCTCCTATGTGGCTACCATAAATCACACAATGATACCCCTCTAGGGTACCAATAACAATATTCCAATAATTGGACATTGCACATTTCAACACCCCTCCTCAATGTACAATCAGTGTGACCATCTCACCTCTCACCCCCAATGATTTGGCATTGCCAAACTCACTCTCTCAACACTCCCCCTCAATGACAAATTGGAGTGTTCAACAAATGTGTGTGCATGTGTCTAGCAACCTAGACACCTCAAGTCCATTTCGAGCACCATGCTGCTCGGGCGGAACCACCCAAGTGCTTTTTAGACACCCCATGTGTCAGGGAGAAGGAACCAACCCAAGTAGTGCATCATCAACGTACACTACTCCTGCACACCACAATCAAATATCCTTTTTGAGCACCCGTGGGCTCGGGCAGAGGACCCTCATAAACATGGGTGAGAGAATTACATCCATTTTATGTCCATGCAAGGGCAAGACACCCGCAAATAAAGGTGTCATAAAAATACATCCATAGGTATAGATTGTGAATGAGCACATCATTGTTCACAATCTTTCAATACATGTGTCACTAGATTTGACACAAAAATATCTATGCCATATATGCCATTGACTAAATATGTGGCTCTTGCCACAACCAAGATTGACATATATTTTGATTCCCAAAGATATTCCATATGGAGATTCATCTTAGGGAGTGGTATGGAAAGGATAAGAGGCTAAGGGGCTAAGGCTTGTTTCAAACCACACAAGATAAGATCATTTACACCATACAAATACTTTAGGGTTTTCAACCCCAAATCAAACATTTTGAGGCAGCCATCTCTTTCTCTCGGCCGTCATCCTCACGAGCCTCTTCAACTTCTTCCTTCCGCTATTATGCTCCTCTTCAACGACTTTCTTCTGTGATTTTCTTATGCTTTCTCATAGCTGACACTTCTCGTCGGATCCATTTGCACCAAAAGTGGCATCTGAGCCCTTTGGCTTTACCTGTATATCTCTCTTCCACTTGCAGCATTATCAGGCGAGGCATGTGACTCTGCTTCCTTCTTTGAAGTGGGCTCCTTTCGTCCTTTTGAAGGAGACTTCGTCCTCAAGTTTGGAGCTATTTAAGAACAACAAACAGCAATGTTGCAAAAGCTTATGCAGAAATCGAGATGAAGATGGCACTGGGATGGAGCATTCAGCAGCGGTACAGAACTCTAAAGCGGCAAGGCTTAGGTGGGCTCACTCGTATCTGCATGAGAGCAACTCGATGATCAGTGAGAAACTTTACAGCCAAGGTCATGATCATGGATGTAGTTTCGTAGCCAGCCATGAGCAAAGAAATTATCAAGTCGATGTTATGTTGATTTGCCATGTTCTGTCTTAGAAGTGCCGCCAAGAGATCCTGATCTTCATGAGTGACTTCTTTTCTCCGTTCATCCACTACGTTCTTCAAAATTTTTGCAATTTCTGCGCAGCTTGCTGTTGTCAAAATACTCTTCCACGAGCTGAAACAGATCACGCTTATTCCAAACATCTTCCTTATAAGCAAGGATAACAATGGCAACCTCGTGATCCATTTTGAGAAGGGCAGTGCCGGCTCCTTCTTCAGTATCCCTTTCATTGCAATCATTTTCAGCAGCTCCCTGTCATGAGTGTCATTGCATCAGCAACCATCTTGTAACTCCTTTGCTGACCTTCTTGAACAGCAACTTAGCAAGGGCAGCGTCAACAACAATCTTTGCAGCATCTCTTCTTTGCAACAACTCTCTCCTTTCTTCACGGCAGCTTCTTTCTTGACTTCTCAATAGCAACATCCTCCTGCTTCTTCCATGAGCAGGGAGTCTTCTTCTCTTGGCAGCAGCAGCTTCCATAGGGAGCAACTTCCTTTGTTGCAGCAACCTGCACAGTTCTTCTTTTATCATAGTAGAAAACTTCAACTCAGGACTACTACTTTCGTGGGCTACTTCAAATACAGCAAAGGCATAATCTCACACAAACTCTCCCTAATGATAGAGTGTTGCCATTTTTTTTCTCTATACAAAAGACATGAAAGAAAACACACTAATCTACCTAAGCTTAGCGGATGACCAGCTCTGATACCATGATAAGAAACTAAATGAGACCGCCACTAAGCCTAGGGCAATGCAAGATTAGTGCAATGCTATGGAGGATCAAAATACACAAGGAAATCCATAATGGAGAGACAACGATGTAGGAAACACTCAACAATATATTCCAATGCTTAATGATCATACAATGGCAGGTCTCTTATATAGAGAACCTCAAGACAATAGCCTGCTATGTGGCATCCTCTGATCCACATTCAACTTGTGGTGACCCTTGTCCCACATCTATCCATGAAGTCCACATCCTCCTATGTGGCTACCATAAATCACACAATGATACCCCTCTAGGGTACCAATAACAATATTCCAATAATTGGACATTGCACATTTCAACAAGAAGCAGGAAGGAAAATGACCGAAAGCGCAAGGGCGGCCTCAAAAGCTAAGTCAAAGGCAAATGTGTAATTTTAAATGCAAGGCACCCCTAAAACTCAAGCTCCCTCCTATGCGAATTGTAAAGGTAGATAGATGGTAGAAAGAAAGCTAGGAAGATAGGAGGAAAACGGGAAAAATTGCCTAGGATGGCCATGTAAAAAATGGATAAGGGGATGGCTACCCAAAAGGGATTTAGGGTTTTGTATATAAAGTTGAAAAGTGAATGAGGAGCTTATTCTTTGGTGTGTGGCAAAGTGGATTCATCTTCTTCACTTCTTCTCTCCTTCTTGCTTGCTTGTGTGTGCTTGAGAGAGGGAGTATGAGAGTGTGAGGGTGAGGGATCAAGGAGAGAAGCTCTCCATCATCTCCTCTCTTCTTCTCTTCCCTTCTCTTGCACACGGCTATGAAGAATGGAGCTTGAAGGTGGAGGCTTGAGGTTGCTTGAGCTTGCATCATGAATCGTGGAGCTACCAGTGTGCTTGAGGGAGGAGGCAACTCGTTTGGGCATCAAGGTAAGCTCATATACCCCGGTAGGATCAAAGGTGTGTTGGCTAGGTGAAAGATAACCATAGGTGTTCACTTGAAATGCTTGAAACAATAAGTGGTCCATGAGTCTTGGCGGTTAAGCGTGAGCTCACCTCCACAAGGGTTTTCCTCAACACTATTGTTCCATCCTTGTGAATGCCATCTGGATGAGGAATTCATTGATAAGGCTCTAAATCAACGATGAATATTGATGCAAATTTTTCCATCTATTAAAATTGGAAATTTGAATCTTGATGTCACAGATCGCCTTGAAGATAGAAAGGGAAAGTTTGTGACAATGGCCACGATGCACAGAAGATTTTAGATCAAGCTACTTTTCTAACTATCAATTCTGAAAGTGCTTTCCCTTGCCTTTAGAAGTGGGCCAATTGAGATGGAGTATTGAAGCAATAAAGCAGGTACTGCAGCAATCACCTAACCTCTTGAAGAGAATATTGCTATAATATCCTAAGCAACTACACTAGCACATAGTGCAACAACAATCATGATTGCTATTTGAGAAGCAAAAGGAGAGATCATATTGGCCAACTTAAGGAAATAGTGAACCATGGATGCTCCTTCCAACATTGGCAAAAGTCAAACTTGAAGAGTAGATATGAAAAGAGAATTTGCATCAATAGCAACATATTGCCCTGCTAAGTTTTCTATAAAAAATGGTGTCATGGGCACAATAAAAAAATAGTGTTCTTCATAGCTATTAGTGCCATGTTTCCTTGAGCAAGGTAGGTTACTATGTTACTTGTTGTTCCTCTAAGACAACAGCAATACACAAGAACTGAATCAGCAACATAGTAGAAGTCAATTGACTAATAAGTGCTCCAGTGGTTGGGATCACCATATATTGATGGATTATACAAGTTGTGCTTTAACACACCATTCAATTCACAGATTTTTGTTTCTTCATCTCTCTGACAAAGGCTACTGCCAAGCAAAGAAATTTGACCAAAGAATTTCTATGGTACATCTACTATGTTGAAGGTTTTTATAGAGAATTATCAATTTGAGTGCCATTAGAAAAGGTCATATTTTCTAGAGAGAACCATTGGCGTTGTACTTTCCATATTACTAATCCTAGATTGTGATATTGCATCTATTGAATACTAAAGAGAAGGTTGCCTATACACAAGGTAGTGATCAGTACCTTTTCGAGTTCCTTTTCTCACTTTTGGCATCCCCAAATGAATGCATTGAATGCTATGCTATGGTGACAAGAAGCTCTTTGGTCTAAGAGCCACACTCAACTACTTGAGCAACACACTTAATTCATGTCTAAGATGGACTGAGTGATCTCAACTATCTCAATCACCAACATACAAGCCAAGTCAATCAATGACAAACTTGTAGCCCTTACAACTCAATTTTCTCAAATGGTTATGCTTAAAAGGATGGATCAGTGTGATTGTGAGCAAAAACATGGTCATTCTCATGAAAATTATGAGTACCATGATTGTTGTTATGGGTCTAATGAGAAAAGGCAGTAGCATGTGCCTACTTATGGTTAGCATGCACATGATGATTGTGCATATTTTGAGTAGTAGTATGCATATGATGACTATGCACATTCTAGTCACATGCATGCAGCACAACCATCTGGACAGCCTTATGTACATGGGAAACATCATGCAAAAGTATACAAGCATGTACATGGGGAGAAACATTAGTATCAACAATGGAGTGCTCGATATCATCAGCCACTTGATCATTACTATGAGCAGCATGCACATCCTTATGAGCAACATGATGCTTCCCATGAACGATGCCATGAGGAGAGAATCTCACCACAACTTCATGAGCAGGTGCCCCATCAGCCCAAGGCCCTTAAATTCAAATGCTCAGTAGAAGCCATGAATGTGGGGCTCATGGACATGCAATGCCTAGGGGTTGGTGTAGTGAATGCAGTAGTGGTTGTAGCCTCATCTGCTCTAGTTCTACATGGCATAGTGGTTTCCAATGAGTTTATGGACACGTCTCTGCATGCTACCATGTGGGTCACTGAGAATCTTGTGCCACTATCAGTGCTTGAAGATGACACCATGAATCACTTCTATGATACAATGGATGCATTGGATCACAATTATCCTTTTGACCCCAGTGGTAGTATGGAGACCCATGCTTGTCTGGATGCCCTTTATCCTCTTGATGCTTATCATGTAGGTTATCCATTTGATCTTGGGGAAAGGAATGGTTTTGGAAAAGCCCTACCTCAATCATTATTTTACTAGTGGATTCCTCCCCCTACTTAAAGGGTGCAATTTTGATTGAGGATTAGCTAACTGTGCCCTAGTTTGCACTGCATATGACTTGCAAATAGCACATTATTTTAGAATAATTTTCACCCTACATTAATGACAGCCAAGTGTCACCTATATGGGCTAAAAGTATGCTTCATGAGCTTCTTTTTTACATGTCACACACCTTAATTGGAGCTGCCCATAGGAAGTTATGACCAAATTTCTCTCGCAAGCCTGTTTTGGACAGCATGTTGTCCACTATATGTCAGCCCCTAATTGTCAAGAATTGGTGGCCAAACTCATACGGACAGCCATGGATTCTTCTAACTGAAGCTTTCTCTGACCCGGAGAGCTCAACCCCACAACCCCTTCAGCCCGTGAAGGATTTCTCTTGGCCGAATGAGGCCATTGAGCTTAGCATGCATGGGAGCTTTGCGGGAAGCCATGAAAGCTTCACTTGAACCTTCCCATTCTTGAAGCTCAAGCTTGAGGATAAGCTTGGGAGCCTTCTTCATCAGCAAGAGCACTCAAATGCTGAAGCACTCTTCCACGGATGCCCAACCAACAACCAGACTTGATCAATAGAGCAAGCGGCATCATGATGAGTCGGGCTTCAACGGTCATCCCAAGCATTAAAGAGGTATGCCATTTTAATCTTAATCTCGCAATTTAGAAACTTGTTGAGCTTAATATACTTTTGGAGAGATTCAAGATTGCATACAAGCATCATACCTCTTCCTGAATTTCATTGTAATGGCTGACATTAACCCCTACCTTGTCTTATAATCTTGGATGAATATTAGCCATTGTAAATTGGATAAGTAGCAACCAGTGAGTCACTGGACTACCAAGGTAACCCCTACCCCAACCTTCATCATTCCTTGCATCTCATTAAAAGTCCCAATGTCTTCTTTCCAAAGCATCTCATGCTGATTGCTAATTAAAAATGTCTGCCATGTATACTCCGGCACCCTGAAGGGGTGCACAACCCAGCCCAGGGGAAACTTTTCCCACCTCTCGGTGATCCAGAGCCCAATATTTGTTTATAGGTGCATGTACTTCCATTAGTTCCACTCCCCTGCCCCAATGATCTCTCTTAGACACCCCATAATGCTAATGGCACCCATGTATGTATGGTAGTGAATGTACTTATGCATGAATGGCAGAGTTGATGGGTATGCAATGATGCTCAGGATTATGTTTAGTATGCTCAAGATGATATTGATGTGGCATATCAGGCCGCTTGACCTATGCTCTATCCATGTAAGACATTGGTACTAAGGGACATGTAGTGTTTTTAGTCACAATCTTGCAAGACTGTCACAAAGATACCATTACAGAAAACTTTGTCCTAAATCAGGGGTAAACCCTATATCTCATCTTGAAGAGGGCTTTGTCCCCTCCTATTTTAATAAAAAATCTCCCCAATCGGAGCTACGGTGTGAAAGTTATACCCATTTTTGTGCACTAGGGTCATTGTGGACAGGATGCAAACCGCAGGCACTGTAAACCCCCTACAGAAAATTTTGATCATTTTTTGTCATAAAGGTTAATAGCTCATCTCAAAGAGGCCGTCGTTCCCTCTGACTTCTTGAGCCCAAAACCTCATCAATCAAAGTTTCCTACAAAGACTTACGCCCCTTTTATTGATAGCAGGTCCTGTGGATTGCACCCAGATGGCTGGCCAGAAAGGCAAAAGCAAGGCCCAAGAGGAAATCCAGAGGGAGATTAGAGACTCCTGCACCTCCATGAATGAGAAACTAAGCTCAGCGCAAGATTATCATGGTGACATACACGAGGAAATGCCTGACGGATCCGTATGCCCTTCTCAATCACACCCTCTTCCAACATGAGTTCCGTCATACGGAACGCCACAATGATATGGTCACCAACCACCGCCAAATGATGTCCAAGTTTGATGAAGCGATTGAGCACATGGCTATCTCAAACTCAAAGACCCAACAGACCTTGGAATAGCTCAATGCTCTTGTTGCTCAGTTAGCGACCACTTCATCCCAAGAGAAGACCAATGACTCTAGACATGAGTCTAGACACCCTCCACATCGGGAACCGTCGCATGGCCCATAGGGTATACTTGGCGCTGAGGGAATTCCCCCTTCTACCTATGAGATCGGGGAACCCTCTCATACACATGATGAGTCCCTATTGAATTTCCCCGTCCACCATGCTGGCAACATTCACTTGAGGCATTCTCCCACCTTGGGTCGAATTTCACCCGCTCTACCTAGGAGCCCCCATGCACCACATATGAATCAGCCCCATCAAGGATAATATGGTACAAATGGTCAGCTTGGCAATCATGGACAACATGGCTATAATGGACAGCATGGATTGTATGGCCACCACGGGATGCATGGACAGCAAGGATTTCATGGGCAACGTGGCTCCTATGGTCTGCATGACAAGATCATTCTCACAAAGTACAATGGGTAATCCCCCTCACCATCTGACCTGGAAGAATGGACGTCCAAGTTGGAGTCCTACTTTAACATCTACCCCCGCACTGATGATCAGAAAATACTTTTTTCTTCTCTCCATTTGGAAGGTTTTGCCCACACTTGGTGGCGCAATATCAATCGAGAGAATCAACAGTTCATTGATTAGGAAGATTTCAAAATGCATATGGTCCAAGTTTTTGTGTCCCCCGTGGAAAAAGAATGGTTGGCAAGACGATGGTACACTCTTGACCAACGTAACCTCCCTGTACATGACTAAACCAATTCTGAAGAGTATCAACATCATAAACATGATAAATACCATGCTCATTATTATTGGAAGATCAATATACAGACATAATTACTAGGAGATATTGTTTGTACACATGATTAATTTTGGCAAAGAGAAATGGTTTAAAGTTACTAATAGTGCACTTACCAATAAGAATGATGTACCACATGTCCACGATTATTGGGTGATCTCTGAATGCTTTAACAATTTTGAAGCTTGTCAACCTAAATGAGTTTTCATCTCATCTTGTGAACTCTACTACCTCTAAGTCTAAACATATTGCCCGCATTCATTTCGGTCTAGTGGGCTATGAAGTTGCAATCATGAAAAGGACTACATTGGCCCCTCCACTAGATGAGTGATGATGAGCAAATGAATCCTCCAATGGATGTTGGTGATTCTATTCTTTGATGAAAAGCCCTTTTTAAAAAGTGCCTTGGGTGGATCCATTAATTTGATGACAAGCCCATTTTGAAGTTATGGGACTAGGATGTAATCAATGAATTTTGAATGGTGAAAGCAGTCGCATATCCACCACTTATGTACACTTGTATCTCCCCTCAAAATGCACTAAAAGAACCTCAATAAATGCAAGGGAAGGAATGGAAGTGCTTTTTCCAATGCATAGTCCTCGATAAGAAGTACCATAACTATCATTGACATGACAACATGAAGGGTGCCTTTGATAGATTGGTGGTCTTGAAAGCATATTTGCAGGCTTCTAAATGTTGAGATGTAGAGAGAGAAGATATGTAGAGATGCGATAGGGAGAGAAGAGACACACTATATATACTCCCAAAGACTACATCATATTGATCACAATCTACATATATATAGATGAGACCTTGTCTAGATAGGGTGAGCTATATATAGCTCCAACACCCCCACTCAAACAAAGGTCTCTAGCTACGGATAAAAAAATCCTTGGAATACAATGAGCTCCTATATACAAATGTACAAACATGATCAAGAAGGATTATTATGTGCATGTAAAGTGAATCTGTGCATGTGAAGTGAAACTGAATATGTACAAAGATGACCAAAAGGTCTTAGGTGTATGTTATGGTGCCTACAAGGAGTATATACAATGGCACCACAATGTCATAGTAGATTAATTCCCAAATATTGAAGTTTAGACAACTCCAAGTTTTGAGCGTAGGAGAGTGAAGCGTGCTTCATTGAGTCCTTTGGTGAATATATTTGTAGTCATTTGATCACTTGGACAATGTTCAATCATGATCATGCCTTTCTTTACTTCATATCAAACATAATGATAATGCACTGCAATATGTTTAAACTTGTTATCTTGAACATAGTCTTTAGCAAGACTAATAGCACTTTGGTTATCACATTGAAGTAGTGTGCTAGAGAGAAGAGAATGGCCAATATCTGATAGAACTTGTTGAAGCCATACAAATTCTCAAGCTACTAAAGTATACAACTTGAAATTCAACCTCTGTAGTGGAAATGCTAGTCCAAGCAACAAGACAACCATTGATAAAGAAAAAAATTCAACTTGTAGAACACAGATAAGTGAGAGCTTGCCCAATCTGCATCTATATAATCCATAAGTTGAAGTGAATGTATTAAAAGTGAGAGTTTTTAGTAGAGCTCACAAGACAAGGAGTACTAGCAGGATGTGCAGAACCTAAACAAAAATTTTGAGTAATATCTTCAATGAAGTTTGTTTGATGCAATAATAAAACACCCTTTTCTCGATAGCATTGAATTTGAATACCATGAGTGTATGTCTCCAAGATCAAACCATGTCAAACATAGAAGATAAAACCTTCTTTACTTGTTGAAAAAAGTTGAGATTGTTAGAAACAAGTATTGTATCATCCACATATAGAGAAAAAATAATCAAACTATCATTGCAGTGCTTGACATAAAGTTAGGATCTAATATAACGAGCCTGCCTATTGGTTGTCCAAGCACGTTTTAGCCGTCCGTCAAGAAATGATTATAACCGTCACCACCAAGCACTCCCATGGAATGTTTTGGGGTTTGTTGCCTAGGTTTTTTTGAGTCCCCCTCGCAACGGAACATCCATGGCTAAACCTAGTAGGATTGACCTAAAATTGAAGTTTCTAGTAGACAATGTCTCTTGACAGCATGCTAGTGTCGGGTTTTGGACATCCTACTTTACGCAGAGATACCCAATCCGAAGCAGATCCATACCGCACTTAGTTCAAAGAGAATGGAAAAAGAGAGGGGTGCATTGCTCAACCTCTTTGCCTGTAGGGCATAGTCCCATTCTTGCCCCCTAAAATGGCATGAATCAAGTTCTAACATAACAATACCTAAAGTTCAAACAATGATAAAACCTTGTGAGAAGCCTCCCAGTTCTCTAGGACCACCCTACTATAGGACAGACCATCGGGGTTCTGCCCACCTGCTTCCCTTGAAAAATTTAGTTTTCTAATTAGATCCTATCACCTTTATATATAACATTCATAATCAAATTCCTTAATTAGGCCTTTTAAGGGGAATAGGATTCATTTGCATAATTTAAAGTAGTGACACAAAAACAAAACAAGCAGTCCTTTGTACAAACAAGTTCCTTAACTTATCTTCAAGTTAATCTTTGTCTCCTACCCATACAAGACAATTATGTATCCTTTTGTCCAATAGAAGTATCCGGTCCAAATCACATGGCACCAACATTTCCATCCTTTATCTAGAATAGGATTTCTCCATCAAACTCGACTGCCTTAATTTACTTGAGAAGGAATTTTCTTCTCTTGCATGTCAGCATTTGTGGGTGTAGAAGGTGCCTAGCAATCAAGCCATACTACTTAGATTATTCTGTTTAGTATATGTCTATGAACCACACATTAATCAATGACACAACATTACCAAGTTTAGCTCTAATATCAACTATAATGTGCCCGCCTATCCGTTGTCCAAACACGTTTTAGTAATCCATCAAGAAATGATTCTAAGAGTCACCGCCCAGCACTCCCATGGAATGTTTTTGGGTTTGTTACCTAGGGTTTCCCGAGTCCACCTTGCAACAGAACATCCACGGTCGAACCCACTAGGATCAACTTGAAATTTGGGTTCCTAGTATACAAGGTCTCCTCACAGCATCTTATGGTTGGGTTTTGAACATCCTACTTTACGCAAAGATACCCAATCCAAAGTAGATCCATACCGCACTTGGTTCAAAGAGAATAGAAAACAAGAGGGATGAGTTGCTCAACCTCTCTACCCGTAGGGCATAGTCTCATTCTAGCCCCCTAAAATGGCATGAATTAGGTTCTAGCTTAACAATACCTAAAGGTCAAACGACGATAAAACCTTGTGGGAAGCCTTCCAGTTCTCGAGGACCACCCTATCGTAGGACAGACCATCGAGGTTCTACCCACCCACTTCCCTTGATAGCTTTAGTTTTCTAATTAGGTCCTATCACATTTATGTATGATATTCAAAATCAACTTCCTTAGTTAGGCCTTTTAGGGGGAACAAGATTTGTTTGTGTAATTTAAAGGACTGACACGAAAAAAACACAAGCAATCAATTTTACAAAATATTTTCTTAAATCATCTTCAAGTTAATATTTTTCTCCTGCCCATACAGGATAATTATGTATCCCTTCTATCCAACAGAAGTACCAAGTCCAAATATCATGGCACCAAAATTTCCATCCTTTATCTAGAATAGGATCTTCCAACGCCATAGACGTTGGGCTCAAGACAGTCTACAATTTCGTTCTGGTCTAGGCAAGGGGTATCGAGAGCTCCACTGACCCCAAGCGACCTAGGAGTGAGACACAACTTCGGTGGTTGGCCTTTTCACCACTCGGCCTTCAACTCATGAATCGATCAGTACCCTCTCGGGGTAACCCATGGTGTGATCTTGGAGATGATCCACCCATGCAAAATATCCTTTCTTAATTAATCCAATTAAGAATCAAGCATAAGCAAGGCAATCTACCTAATATCATCTTCCAATGAAACATTCCTTTATGCCCAATGGCTACTTGTCATTACTGACCTTTTCCATGCTTTTACCATCAAACACAAGCACTTGGAATATTTATCCAAATCACAAAACAATAATCACTTGACTGTAAAAAGCATTTAGGGTGTTGTTCAATCCACCAACAAAACTAATTGTATTTTTCCCAAACAATACAAGAATAGACACGATAATAATTCCATCGCATATTCGCTCTCCCCCTTGGGATCAAAGAGTGATTCTATGTAAATTTACTTGATACTTGTATGTACAATTCCTAATGTTATTATTTTTATGATTTTTCTATTCATAACCCCTCATTGAGTGCTCTATCAATGAAAAAGCCATAAACAACTAAGTGCAATTAACTTCCCTTGATACATGCACTTTGCAAACTCCATCTTTCAAATATTTGAGAAGAGGCCTATCCCTTGCCATGACCTATTCTCTACATCATTGTATGGATCCTAATGCATCTCATGCGAGAATAAAACCAAGCATCTATCAATTTAGAAATACATTACTTATAACCGGAATCGTAGTTGGATTGGTAGTGATGCCCTCGCTTGAGACTCCGTTGCTTGTTGAGGGATTGCCATCTGCGCATGGCATTTTCCCCTTGGGGGCCGTAGTCTTCTTAACTTTTAAATACAATTCGCACAAAACTTCAGTAGCACTTGCTCCTCCAGAGGAGGGAAATTGGGAAAAATCAGCTTATGGGTTAAGGGATGAGCTCAAAGAAAAGGAAAAGAGAGAATGCGTGTGGCCACCAATTTCTCTATCAATAAGCCATACGCAGCTAAGTTCAATGAACTTCCCCTGATACATGCACTTTGCAAACTCCATCTTTGGAATATGTGAGAATAGGCCTATCCCTTCCCACAACCTATTCTCGCACATCATTGTATGGAGCCTAATGAATCTCATGCAAGAACCAAAGCAAGCATCTTTCAATTTAGAAATACATTACTTACGACCAAAACCACAGTTGGATTGGTAGTGATACCCTCGCACGAGGATCCATTGCTTGTTGAGGAATTACCATCTGTGCATGATATTTTTCCCTTAGGGGCCATGATCTTCTTCTCTTTGAAACACGACTGGCACAAGACTTTAGCAGGCACTTGCTCGAGAGGAGGGAAATTGGGAAAAATCAGGTTGCAGGTTGGGGGATGAGATCAGAGAAAAGGAAATGAGAGAATGTGTGTGGCCACCCTCTAAGGAGGGGGAAAGGGAGAAAGAACCTTCTCTCTCTCTCTCTCTCTCTCTCTCTCTCTTGCTCTCTCTCTCTTGCTCTCTCTCTCTCTCTCTCAGCCTTACATTTTCCTCTTGGGGGCCATGATCTTATTCTCTTTTAAATACAACTTGCACAAGACTTCAGGAGGCACTTGCTCGAGAGGAGGAAAATTGGAAAAAATTGGCTTGCGGGCGAGGGGATATACTCGGAGAAAAGGAAAAGAGAGAATGCGTGTGGCCACCCTCTAAGGAGGGGGAAGGGAAGGAAGAACCTTCACACACACACACACATACACACATACACATAACCTCACTCGTAGCCTCTTGAGGTCTCCTTGTGCTTCATTGTGCCTCCCCATGCCTCATATTTATAATAGAAGAGCATATGTGGGTGAGAACGAGAGTTCTTGGTGGAGGGACACTTGAAAAAATCAATGATCTGATGCTTAACACATAAATTTGATGGTTCCCTTGGCTCCAAAAGGGGGATAAACCCCCAAGACACTTCATTAGAAAGCTTTTAGATCCTTCTTTCTCTTCATATTCAAGTGTGGTTTACTACCTCTAAATTGTGATTGCGGCGTACGTGATTTCACCAATCTCTCTTATTTTTTTCTTTTTATAAAATCTACCAAACTAACTAAAACATCACTTGTCTTTTCTTTTAAATGACATCCAGTTCTAAAAATCTCCATATCTTTTTAGGATAATATCTAAAATATCTAGAATATGCTAGTTTTGTCCAAAATCTAATATTTCTTTTTGGACCATCCATACTATACATATTAACACTATGATGGGACCTCCAATGGGCCAGCACTGGCTATGGCACTAGCCGAACCTCATGCTCATGACAAACGAACACACCCTCACAGCCTCGCGGGCCAGGAGCATCTATCTACTGCTAAAGGATGAACTGTCCTAAAGCCTAATCTATGCATTTATAGTTTTATAGTTTTGTAGTTCAATGTTTCCCTTTCTATAAACTCCACAGAGGGAGAACCCATACATATTGGCAATAAATACCACGATAATCACATACATGGGAGGCAACCTCTCAGCGGAATCACCCGGCCCGACTGCAGCTCTCCTACATCATAGGGATTAGCCCCTTGATGCGCTGCTCAATATATTAAACAAACGAACAAACTCCACTCTTTCATTTCGAAAGTACTCTAGGAGATACCATGTGTCCTTACCAAATAAATCCCCAAGAAATGAACATCTATCCTAACGCTTAGGATGCCTTTCCACACTCAAGCGTGGATCATTGTCATTGAAAACAGGTGCTATACATCCGGTCCTTTTATTACGATACCATGGTTTATATGCACATGCAAAGTGAATGATCCTAAAGGGCTCAAATATAATTTTAAATCAAAAACATGTGGTGCACAACCAGGCTTTCTAATGCATTTACTAACCCATTGCGACGATGCAAGGATAGCACCGAGATAACACTCGTGCTACTATACTCTTAATTAAAATACAAAAACTCTATGTCATGATATGCATCAAAAAATCAGTAATAATTAGCATGCAAATCTCACCATTCAAACATCCCAACCCCCTACATTTAGGTATTGCTTTCGTTGCATAGGTGTAGAGGTTCATTTTGTCATGTTTTGATGTATAAAAAGCAATAAATCAGAAACTTTGACAAGGAGATAGGGCAAACTGAGGCTAAACCTCATGCTTTGCCACTAGCATATATCCACAAACAATCATGATACTTTTTCTTAGTTTTTGTAAGACGTATTTCTATTTTTTCTCCTTATTTTTCTCATTTTCTTGATTTATTTATCAATAAAATATACTATTTTCTGGTTTTTCTTGTTCCAATCACTCCAGCATACTAACAATCAATTTATCTTTCATTTTTTCCCTATGGGAACACCTTTCACCCACCTGAAACGGAAAAACTATCATTTTACCGCTTAAAGGCCGCATTTCAGGTTTACGAGAATTAAATAGAGCATGTAAATCATTGAAAAATCAAAATTTTCTGATACGTAACAATTAATCATAATACAACCAGTACTCAAACAAATTTTCATCCAATAAGAACATAATTATCATCATAAACTATAAAAAATCCTTCATTTTCTTCATAAAAATGGTCATACCGTGTTTTTACGTAATCCGAGACGCTTTGAATGACTGCATAGCCAGCAAATGGAGCTTCCATTGCTCTCAATCCAATGCTATACATCAATCTTCAGCATCTCCATCAATCTCCATCACCACTTCCTTAATTCTCCCTTCCCGGTTCCTTCTTCAAGATGGTGCACATGAACCGCCCATAGAGGGGAGAGAGAGAGAGGAGAGAGAAAGACTAGATTCTGATCTCTTCATCCAGACAGCCATTCCTCGCATGAAGACGGCGATATGATCAGCCAAGAGGGAGAAGTTGCCAAGTAATCTGTGTTGCATAGCTTATTTGCAGCCTCCAATCGTGATGGGGGGGGAGGGGGGGGGAGGGGGGGGGGAAGGAGCGAAACAATCGGCGCCTATTGTTGCACGCCATCACATTTTTTTTAAAATCAAAAAATGAAGGGGGGTGGGGGGGTTAAAGGTCCCAAAGGGCACCCCCCTTTGGTTTTCTCAATGTCCACACCCTTTCAAATCTTGGCCAATTTTTTGCCTCTTTCGCATCCGGGCTTCGTTTCAGCCTCTGAAAAATCATGCATATGTCACGATTGTGGGAGAGAAGGAAGGAGTCTCACTTGAAGCTTTCTTGCTTGCACAATGGGGGAATACACACAAGGGTGGAGGCTGAAAACAGTTTTTCTCTTCTTAGTTGTGTAAGCCAAAAGAACTCTAGTACAAAGAAATAGAAGAACCCTAGATATGGGTCTCAAACCAAACTCAACTAACTAAGGTGGCATACTAACTGAGCCACGAACTAGAGTAGATAAGGATAGCTATCATGTAGCTATTATTCAGGGCGGTGTACCAACCGCGTCTGCAACTGACAAGTCGGTGACATAAATACACAACGGTCACCCTGGCGTATCACGAGTGGAGCTCGATATCTCAACACTCCCCCTCGAGCTCAATCCCAATTCCTGCACACCAAGCAGGTCTCTGAACTTGCGCAGCTTCTCTGCGCCCAATGCCTTCGTAAATATGTCTGCTACCTGATCCTCTGTGCTGACATAAACTAGATCAATAAGACCTAGTAAAACCCTCTCTCGCACATAGTGATAATGCACCTCAATGTGCTTTGTTCTAGCATGATAGACTGGGTTATTTGCCAAGTGTATACTACTCATGTTGTCACAATAAATGACAACTGGCCCATCTGAAGACTGATGCATATCATAAAGTAGCTTATGCAACCAAGCTACCTCACATGCAGCCATTGCTGCACCCCTGTACTCAGCCTCTGTGCTCGACAAGGCAACTGTAGGCTGTTTCTTGCTGCTCCAAGTGACTGCAGCACTCCCAAAAGAGAACACATATCCACTGGTAGATCTTCTATCAGAAATACTACCAGCCCAATCAGCATCAGTGTATCCATGCAGCTGTATCTGAACCCCAGTCTCATAAAATAGTCCATACTGCAATGTAGACTTCACATACCTGAGTATGCGTCTAGCCGCATCCAAATGTGGTTTCCTTGGAGCCTGCATAAACTGACTTACCAATCCAACAGCATAGCTCAAATCTGGCCTGGTAATAGTCATATAAATCAACCTTCCTACTATGCGTCTGTACATAGTAGGGTCTTCCAGAAGCTCACCTGCATCTGCGCTCAGCTTCACATTCTGCTCCAAAGGAACTGAAATAGGCTTACAGCCTGTCATCCCATATTTGGACAGCATGTCCAATCCATACTGCCTCTGCAAGAGCTGTATCCCACTTGGTGATCTAATCACCTCAATGCCCAAGAAATATCGTAGCTCTCCCAAATCCTTCATCTCAAACTTCTGCTTCAATAGCATTTTCACATGAAGGATATCTTCATCACTGTCACCTGTCATAATCAAATCATCAACATAAATGACAAGTAGCATAATACCTTTCTCTGTTTTTCTCACATAAAGTGAGAAATCTGCCTTGGAAATCTGAAAGCCGATAGTGACAAGATACTGTCCTATCTTGTCAGACCATGCTCTAGGTGCTTGCTTCAAGCCATACAAAGCTTTCTTCAACCTGCAAACAAACTCAGGATGAACAGCATGCACATAACCTGGTGGCTGCTCCATATAGACCTCTTCTTGCAAATCACCATGCAAGAAGGCATTCTTTACATCCATCTGATGTAAAGACCATCCCTTTGATGCAGCCATAGCAATGACTGCTCTTACGGTTGCCATCCTTGCAACCGGACTGAATGTTTCTTCATAGTCAATGCCATATGTTTGTGCATACCCCTTGACTACTAATCTTGCCTTGTATCTGTTCACAGAACCATCTGCATTGTGCTTCACCTTATAAACCCACTTACAGCCAATTGCATTCTTACCTTTAGGCAAAGGTACCAATTCCCATGTAGCATTTGCTTCCAAGGCATCCATTTCTTCATCCATGGCTTTCTCCCATTTTTCTTTTCCCATGGCTTCCTCAAAAGAAGTGGGTTCTGGTTCCTGTATCACTTTAACCATATATGCATAGTGAATGGCTGTAAATCCATCATATTTCAGCCTATCCACAGGATACCTAGCTCTCGTAGACCTGCGCAAAGTAGGTTCACTCCCAGGTGCTCTCAAAACATCCCTGGTCTTCCTTACTCCAGGTGTAACAATGGAAGGAATACCCAGCTCATCATCAATGCTCTGTTCTGAGCCACTGGATTCACCATCCACATAAGAGTGACCTGCATTCACATCAAACATGGGCTGATCAACCTTCTCTTTTCTTTTTCGTGATACCTGCATACCACTATCTGCATTGCTTTGAGAAGATTCTCCTGATCTCAATCTGCCTGTCCATGGCGAAGAATGTGAACCACTGCTAGAGGACGCTCCAGGTCCACTAATATTTTGTGACTGCTGCTGTGAATTCTGTGCAGCATTACCATTTTGTGCATCTACATCATCAATCACATTTACTGGTTTATACCAGCTACTCATCTCATCAAAAACAACATCTCTGCTCACTGTAAACTTACGAGTAGAAGGGTTATAGCATCTATACCCTTTTTGCTGCAGAGAGTAACCAATAAAGATGCATTTCTCAGCTTTTGGATCCAACTTGAATCTCAGCTCATCTGGCACATGTACATAGGCAATGCAACCAAAAATTTTCAAATGAGAAATATCTGGTTTCCTACCAGTATACCTCTCCTCTGGAGTCATTCCATGTATTGCTGCAGTGGGAGTCCTGTTCATTATGTAGACTGCTGTAGCAACTGCTTCAGCCCAATAAAAATCTGGCAAGTCTTTTTCATTGAGCATGGCACGAGATACCTCTCCAATATGCCTGTTCTTCCTTTCTGCAATTCCATTTTGTTGTGGGGTATAACTGCATGAATATTGCTGCTTTATGCCATGCTCCTGCAAGAACTTTGCAAACTCATTTGAGAGGTACTCTCCCCCTCCATCTGACCTCAGGCATTTTATTTGCAGACCTGTTTCTTTTTCAGCCATAGCTTTAAGGGTTTTGAAATGCCCAAAAACTTCACTTTTCTTTTTCATAAAATACACCCAAACTTTTCTGCTATAGTCATCAATAAAAGTGACAAAATAATGACAGCCTCCAAGAGATGCAGCTTTAGTAGTCCACACATCAGAGTGGATTAATTCCAATGGCTTCTCACTCTCTTGAACATGTCTAGGAAATGGTTTCCTTGCCTGTTTTCCAAACTGACAGGCTTCACATACCTTATGCATTTCTGCAACCTTGAATTTGGGCAATCCTGCAACAATATTTTGGGCCTGCATTGATTTAAGTCGCTGTACATTAACATGACCAATGCGTTTATGCCAGATATCAATATCTGCAACTACACCGGTCCCATGTGCAAACATTGCTGCACTCAATTCAGACATGTCTGCATCCAATGTAAACATTCTGCCCTTCTTCTTTCCTTTTGCTATCAAGCGACCTTTATTTTTCATATCCTCAACAAAGCATCCATGAGGATTAAATCTGACCTGCAAGCCCTGCTCAACCATTTGACCAACAGAAACCAGATTCTTGGTGATATTCGGGACATGAAATACATCGGACAGGTATTTCTTTTTCCCATCCTGCATAGACAAATGAATTTTTCCAATCTACACAATAGGATGTGCAGTATCATCACCAGTCTCCACAAATCCTGGTTTTTCCATTTTCCTTGCATCCTCCATCCATTCTGCATGACCTGTCATGTGGTTTGATGCACCTGAGTCAACATACCATACATCATTGCTTCCTTCTGCACTTGTCACAGAATTGTTCATGTGCTGCACCATGAACAAATGCTCATTTCTGTCATCACCCTGTCTGCTAGAAGATGCATAATTCCCTTGTTGCAGTTTTCCATTCATGATGTCATTCTGCTTTTTATAGCAGTCTTTAGCCATATGACCCATTTTACCACAGTAGTAGCATTCAACATTATTGTTTGCATTTTGACCTCTTTGCCATCCACCACGACCTCTTTGGCTCCCCCTGCCTCTAGAGTTACCACGTCCTCCTCCATAGGACTGGTTTTCTTGAGTTTGCAGCATATTCTGATTTCTACCACGGCCTCCAAATCGGCCTCCTCTACCTCTGCCTCTACCTCTTCCAGCATTTGAGTAGAAGACAGCTTCTTTTGAAGTTCCTCCTGAAGAAGATGCACCACCATTTCTCTGCTCCTCAGAAATTAGAAGAGCAATCAACTCCTCAAAATCAGGAAATCTTTCACGGACGGAAATGGATGTCCGAAACTGCGCATAATCCTTTCCTAGACCATTCAAGGTCACAGAAACTAAATCATCATCTTCCACGGGCGACCCAATGGAAGCAAGTGCATCTGCAATCTTCTTCACCTTCATGTGGTAGTCATTGATGCTCATACTTTCTCTTTGCACGTTATGCAACTCTTGCTTGAGCTGCATTTTCCTGGCTTGCGTATTTGTGCTATACATTTTTGACAGAGTATCCCATGCCTCCTTTGGCGTACTTGCATCCTGAATATGCACAATCATAGAGTCTGAAATGCTGATAGACAGCCAATACATAACTTTCCTGGCTCTCTCATGCCATGCTTTAAATGCCTGCATTTGCTGTTGATTGGGAACATCAGGAAGAACTGGTTCTTCTTCATTTCCTGCAACAAATTCCCAATATCCTTTTCCCATAAGGAAATTCGTCATTCTAAACTTCCATGCTTGGAAGTTGTTCTTGTCAAGCTTTTCAGTGACAATCTGTGAAAGAGAATCAGATGCCATTACAGAAGACTGCAAAAAGTTCTGTCACTGCAAAAACCACAGCTTCACCCTCACAAGGGAAAATCTGCAAAACTGGCGAAAGTGGTATTTGACCACACAGTCACTTCCTAGTGACGATTTTGCATCAACAGGCAACAGGGATGATTCTGTAACTCCCAATGTCTCTGCGCACAAGCATACAATGCAATTTTTACAGTAACTATTCACTGACCTGTAGAACAGTGGCTGCACAGCATAAAACTGGGCCTTTTCCTGAGTGCGTGCAGAAAACTTCCGCCTCCAAAACAGGCCCCGAAATGGCCTCAAATCAAAAAAATAAGGTCGCTAAGGGCTAAAGCCCTGCCCGCAGCATATACTGCCCTCTTGCTTCACCGCGAAGGGCGTCTCAACCTGAGACAATGCACTCCTGCACTTTCCGACTGTGCTACCTGCAGAGATCTGCTCCCAAAACAGAAAATGAAAGCAACACTGCTCCTCTTACCAGAACACCGCGAGCTTGGCTTGCTTTCTTGAGCTCCTTACCACGAACAAGGCTCTGATACCATGTCACGATTGTGGGAGAGAAGGAAGGAGTCTCACTTGAAGCTTTCTTGCTTGCACAATGGGGGAATACACACAAGGGTGGAGGCTGAAAACAGTTTTTCTCTTCTTAGTTGTGTAAGCCAAAAGAACTCTAGTACAAAGAAATAGAAGAACCCTAGATATGGGTCTCAAACCAAACTCAACTAACTAAGGTGGCATACTAACTGAGCCACGAACTAGAGTAGATAAGGATAGCTATCATGTAGCTATTATTCAGGGCGGTGTACCAACCGCGTCTGCAACTGACAAGTCGGTGACATAAATACACAACGGTCACCCTGGCGTATCACGAGTGGAGCTCGATATCTCAACAGCATATCCATCTCGACATCCCGCACTGACTCACAGCTCTTGGCATTGCATACGGCAATTGAAAAATTTATCAAAATTCCTCAAGTTTCATTGGGGCGCCTTTTAAAAGCCGTCTTTCACTTGGTGCTTAAAATCGACCTAGCTGCAGCCGCCGCCTTTGATGTTAAATATTTTTTCCCTAAATTCCAAATTTTTTGGTAACTTTTAGGCACATCCTGGGCTCAAAAATCCACTCTCATTGGCGACTACGGGATAGGGCGACTCAGCCCGTCGAATCCCACAATAGATCTGCACAAAACAACCAAAGGAAACATCAAGCTGATACAAAATGGATACAGATTAAAACACAGCACAATGCTCACCCTACCCCTTGACAAAACCAAGGCATGAAATCCACAAGGATTAGGCCTAGCATAATCTAATAGAAGGTCCGAAGCTAGTCACTAACGGACTGCTCCAACATGGCTAAATTAAAAAGAACTACCAAAGAGGTCGCCCTAAGTGGTGGTCTGAACTACCTACCTAACTAAAGACAACACAACCAGGAGCTCCTACTAAGTGAGGACTCCTATAGCCTAATCAAGAAGTATTTTCTTTTAGCACATTTCTTCTTTTAGGTTTTTATTCTTCCATACTTGGGCGTGTAAAAAGGAGGGAGCTGAGGGGAGTGACCGAAGGAGAACAGGGCATCGGCCTCAGGTCATGTCTTGGTACCCAAGAACCTACCAAGCCCTCGCAAGGTGGCACTTAATCCTTTTGTGACGCTCACTTTTATTTTTGCTCCAACGTTCCTTACTTTCTTCTTTTCTAGCGAGACGCCACCGCTAGGAAGACAAGGCATTGGCCCCGGGTCTGACTCGTCCCTCGGAACCTACCAGGCCTTCGCAAGGCGATGATCAACTGCTTATGCATTTTCCTTTCTTTTCTTTTCTATTTTTATAGGGGTTAGAACCCCTTTTTACATACCTTTGTATATATTTATTTTCTTTAAGATATTCAGGGTTTTCTTTCCTCTCTATCATTATCATTATCCCTTCGGTAGGCTTCTCTAACTGCCTCACAACTAACAAGAACTCCTAGAACGACTACCTAGCAGGCTAGCAGAACAGGGTCACTAGAATGACTTTCTAAAATAGGTCTTTCGATCCCTGGCAATGTCTTTACAGGAGGCAATAACTACTCAGCCCTCCCTTAGACATATCTAACCTAAACCTGGGACTTCATGCCTTGGACGCCGATCCCCAATCAAGAAAAGAAAATCCCCTACAAGTACACAGACACATGTAGCATAAAAACACGATACTCGTAAAGGAGAGATATCACCTGGATAGGGCCACGAGTAGTCTCCCGTGTGACATAGGCTCCTTCCAAGCTCTTCTTCGAACCTGTCTAGCATAGGACTAAAACAAGAAACCATTAACCGCACTTGTACTAAACAGATGATTGGCCCTCTTGGCCTAATGAAATAAATCACTTCATTACAAAATCGATCAGCCCTCTTGGCCTAACGAAATAAAATAGAATAGCACCTACACATCCCTCCCCGAAATAGTACAGATACACAATAATATGCTCCTTTTCAAGAAGGAATAATAGGGCTCACAGCCCTAAACTAAATGCATAAGATTATGACCCACCCCTCCTACATATATAGCAAGAGGCATACACATAACATGTTGTCTAATCAGCCTATGGGTCTAGGATAACAATGGTAGATGGGTCTCGATTACTCTTTGCATCACCTATATCAACTATCACCTGCCATATATTGCATGCTCTGATAACATTCCCCACAAGCAACCGGGTCCTGTCTCATGATTGATAACAATATCCAAACTAGGACCACAGTTGAAGAAAATGTCTTCTTCATAAGCAAGGTTTGCCAATGAATCTGCAAACTGATTCTAGTAACGTGGAATCAGTTGAAGAGACACTCTCTCAAACTCCTCAAGTAGGGTCATGGCAGTTCAATGATATATACAAAGGATGGGATTGCGCACTGTGTATGTCCCATCTAGCTGACTCAAGATCAGCTGGGAGTCCCCTTTTACTAACAATTGCTGAATACCACCTTGTTTGGCAATATGCTGTCCCATAATAGAGGCTTTATACTCCATAATATTGTTAGTGAATCCTACCCCGAGATAAGTAGCTAACTTCATTGTAACTCTATGTCAGGGATCTCGGATTACTACTCCAATACTCCCTTTTTTATTAGGGCCCCTGGACACTCCCTCAAAATATAATGTGTACATCCACAATGGGTGTACACAGCCTGCTATCACGAACTCCTCTATTCGTAATTATGATAGTCAAAATTTAGCATGTTTAGAGGATGAACTGACGGCTCCATCCCACCTTCTTCATTAAACTCAACAGGGATACTTGTCAGCATTCATAAGTAGTGATGGCAGAAGAATTTGATCTCCCACACAAAGGTTTCGTCTTCTTGCTCAATCACTTTATATCCTTTGCTCCATCAGATAATTTTCCCCTGATGGTATATCTGCTCCAGATATGGGTGCTCCAAATAAGGAATTAACCACCCCATCAACCAGCTTTAAGCTCTTTTGTAGGTCTCAAATCAGCCCCAACATGGACCTGCAATGCATTGTTCCGTATTAGCATACTCAGAAATAATAAGGTTTAATCTTATTAAGATTAACCTTATTTTTAAATTCTACTCCCTATAGATCAGCTAGTAGAATCGTAGACCTATTTTTTCCTATCCTGACAATCTTGTAGGGGCCATCCCATCTAGGTTCTAGCTTCCCTGGAAATAGCTCCCTACGTGCATCATAGTACAGAACTAATTGTCATTTTTAAAAGGTATACTTCTTTGCTTTCAGGTTGTGCAACTGCTTCATCCGACGTTTAGCTACCTCCTAGTGTAATAAGCTCTGCAATTTCAGCTCATCCAGGTGGGCTATGGTCATGAACCGCTCAAAGAGTGAATCCTCATCCTTTGTAGTGGACCCCTCTTTAGATTCATCACTGGATGATGTGTCAGTACCAGATGGATCATCTGTTGTTTCTAATTCAATAGAGGATAAAGGAGCTCTCTCACTCTGAGGAGGCTCAGGATAAGCATCAACTATTACTCGATTAGTACCTCTTCCTAGAACCACTCGACCGGTAGGTATATCGACTTGACAGTCTATTCGTAAAATCCAAGGCCCGCCTAGCAAGACTCGATAGCTAGGACGTCTTGCAAATCTTATCACCCCAAAGTCCAAGAAGCATTCTACACTTGCAACTGTAACATGGACTTTAGTAACGCAAACTTCTGGTTGCCTTAGACTATCATCAGCCATTCTAAGAAGGGTAGAGCTATCTTTTTGGATGCCTAGACCCAACCTCTCCATCAACTTTGAACTCATGATATTGATGGAGAACCCAGTGTCTATGATAGCATTCTCTACTAATATTCCATCCACGTATGCTGGAACCCTAGGGCAATTCTTTTCAGCATGATCAAACCAATCTTCCCCTACTCGTGCTATGCCCAAAGGTTCTACAACATACCCACTACGAAGGATCTTGTTGAATTCCTTGTGTACTCCTGGAGATAATTTAATCAACTGTAAGAGGTTTACATCTGGTTTGACTTCGCAAAGAGAACTTGCTAAATCAAAATCATGATAGGTAGCCAAAGCTCTCTTTTCTTGCCAAAGCAATCTCTCTTTTGGTCTCGGGACCGGCTTTGGTGCTTCTTTTTTGGCTCTTGCCTTCTTTCTTGGCAGTTCCTCATCTTTCTTAGGATCGACTTTTTTGTCAATAAGCCTTAGAGGTCCCCCTTCTACGCTAGGATTCAGGACTTGCATCCCCTTATCCCCTTGCTTAGGGTTTCCCTCGACTGATTTTCCATTATCTTTGTCAACCTCTTTAGCCTTTTGGCCTCTTGTCACGGCTTGAAGGTTAGAGGTTTCAGCGGCATTGATGCGTACAGCCTCGATAAGGCTAACTCCATTGCCTTGTGGCAACTCTTCTATAGTGATCTTTCCCCTTTGCAGTATTTGTCTTGGTCCATCATTTTGCTGGAGGTTATTACCTTGCACTCTATGATTAACTGGACCTGGCTATTTACTCCCTTGTTGGAGGGAACTAATCTTACTCCAACAAGTAGCAGCTAAGTGGCCCGACTTTCCACAAATATCACATTTAACATTTGGACAGTTTCTAGGGAAATGTTGTCCGCCACACCACTTACAGCTAAATCTTGAGAGAGACCACCCTCTTCAGGGCGTCAACTCCCTATCAGATTCTGCTGCTTCTTCAAGAAATTGACGTCAACAGCTATTTGCCGATATTGTTCAGAAATCATGTCGGTGTAGTGCTTCATCATATCCTTAACTTCACCAAGGACATTAGAGGCACTAGACTCATAGCCTTGATCATCTATCCGTCGTTCCATTGGCCTAACAATTTGATTGGGCATTGGTTGTTGACTCACAGGAACAACATTAGGGTTCGAAACTTGGCCTCCAACATTTGGTGGAGCCAACTGACTAGCCATAGGCATAGTCACACTGGGAGGAGCTGGCAGTAAAGGTACATTTTGAGCCATGATTCCTCTCCCATTAGGGTTATTCATAGGCGTCCCTTGACTTCCATTTATCAATGGTAAATTGCCTCCAGGTACTAAACCCGCATTAAGATTTATTCGAGAGGAGTAGGCCGTTTGTAATCGTGACTCTACTCCTTCTGCCCGCGTGATGGCAGTGTCTATATTAGCCAAAGCCACACTGCTCAATTGTACCTTAATATTGAAATCCAATCCATGCAAGAAGTATTACAATTGGGCAGCCGGCGGAATAGGAATATAAGTTTATAACTTACGAAACACTTCCTTAAGCTTCTTGGCGTAGGCTTTCACATTCTCATAGGGGTCTTGGCACGTTACATTCAAAACATGCAACCAGTATTGGCCACCTCTTTCAGGGTCATATTCTCCTCGAAAAGCTGCATCAAATTGGTCGATTGTGGTTATGGTTCCAGTCTCTATGCTATGATACCATACTGCAGCCCTTCCTTTTAATGTCATATTAAAGAACATCATAAGATGTCCCTCATCTTGGATGCGGTAATTAAACATTAATCTTTGGAATTCACAAATGTGAAACTCCGTATCTTCTTCGTCCAACCCATTAAAAATGGGCAAAGGAACACCTAAAGCTAGCAGATTCCACGTCCCTGCAGGAATTGCAATGGATTTTTTGTACGGATTATTGTTGATTTTCTGATGCATATCATGACATGGAGTTTGTGTATTTTAATTAAGAGGATAGTAGCACGGGTGTTGTCTCAGTGCTATCCTTGCATCACCGCAACGGGTTAGTAAATGCATTGGAAAGCCTGGTTGTGCACCACATGTTTCTGATTTAAAATTATGTTTGAGCACTTTAGAATCATTCACTTTGCATGTGCATGTAAACCATGGTATCGGAATAAAATGACTGGATGCATAATACTTGTTTTCAATAACAATGACCCACGCTTGAGTGTGGAAAGGTATCCTAAGCCATAGGATAGACGTTCGTTTCTTGGGGAATTATTTGGTAAGGACACATGGTATCTCCTGGAGTACTTTCAAAATGAAAAAGTGTATTTTGTTCGTTTGTTTTATATGTTGAGTAGTGCATCAAGGGGCAAATCCTTGTTATGTAGGAGAGCTACAGTGGGGCTGTGATTATTCCACCGAGAGGTTGCCTCCCATGTATGTGATTATTGTGGTATTTATTGCCAATATGTATGGGTTCTCCCTCTGTGGAGTTTATAGAAAGGGAAACATTGGACTACAAAACTATAAAACTATAAATGCATAGATTAGGCTTTAAGATAGTTCGTCCTTTAGCAGCAGATAGACGCTCTTGGCCCACAAGGCCGTGAGGGTGTATTCGTCTGTCATGAGTATGAGGTCCAGCTAGTGCCATAGCCAGTGCCGGTCCATTTGAGGTCCCATCAGTGGTATGTTTGCCGGGAGCTGCGAATAAATGGTGGTTCTCGAATCTAGGGTTTTTAGGGACCAAAAATTTGGTTTATGTCCTCTGACAAGGACCGTCATGCGGAAATACAAAAAGCAGAACGTGTTGAGAGGGCTAGATGGCAGTTGGAGATTGTAAGTCGCTATTCTCCTCAAAGGAGTAGCCTGATATGCATAAGAGGCAGTGTTCTTAGTAACCCAAACTGCTGCACATAGTCCTTTAGTGGCAGAAGGAAGAGTAAGTTCTTCCTCTCTTCCACCAAGTCAACCCACTTCAAGTGGGGGTGTGATTCTATCAGTCCAAACTCCTATTGTCAATCTGATTGTCGTCATGGCATTGCTTCTACATGATTCATCAAATCTTCTCATGCTAGAATAATGGTGCGTAGATCAGTCGCCATATGCGCGCGTAGTGAGTGTCACAAGGTCCCCAAGAACAAAAAAACTCTACTTTTTGCACACAAACCAATGTAGAAAGCTTGCACAATATGAACCAAAGACCAATTGGGAGCAATTTCCCCCCATGCCTTGTGTGAGCGCTCCACAAAGCATGTATTTCATATATTAATAATCTTCAAGCTCAAACAATAGCCCAAATTACAAAATAGCACGCTTCAGCTTTTGAGTTTGCTTTTTTGCCAAATAGAATTAAAGCCAATGGGCGCCCAAGAAGTCAGGTATACCCAAATACAATGTCCAATACAAATATCTAAATCGTACGCCCATGTGCATACAAAAATAATAAATAAATATCAAGAGCTTTGATAAATAAGTGTGACAAAATATAAACTCCATGCCTAATATATGCGCCTATCAAAATATTGACGATAACTTGAACACACGCTATCCTCCAATGCTTTCTACTGCCACTGCTGCTTGCTCTACACATCAACTGAAGCATTCACAATTGTTAGAAAAATAATACAATTAAACTAACAAAAGTGAATACCTAGCAGTCTTCAGCTATATAAATAAATTGGTTAGAAATCAATCCTAACCTTAATTTATCACGAGTCCGCACTCTAAACTCATAAACATTTATTAATTTAAATATGTATTTTGTGGAAAATCACCCGCTATGGAATCACCCATGTACACATAAAATTAACAAAATGCCCGAAAAGGATAGGCGTCCCCATTGACTTCTCGCACAAAGAATGCACTTTGTGTATGAGCCCCGGTAATAAAATCTTACGGAATTCACCATAAAACCTCACAGAATCCACCATGGAATATGCCTCCTAGCATCATACCCCTAGGGTGGGATAGCAATTGTCCTCAATTGCTATTAGCTCAATGTGGAGCTAACAAAGTGGGGAAAGCATTTAAGTCTCTAGCGTGCATCCATTGGGCCTCTTCAACAGGATGGTTTTTAAACTTGACCAAATATCTAGAATATCTACGGCCAGTTCTAGTGGTCATAAAGTTAGTATCTATAATAGTTTCAAGCTCAAGGATTTCAGTTTCATCATCTAGTAAAGGAGGGTTTTCATAGACAGGGTGTATAGGTAATTGGCCTCTAATAGGTCATAATAAACTGATATGGAAGGTGTTGTGGATTTTCCAATGTTGTGTAGTTCTAGTTTAAATGCATTGTCATTGATTTTGTGTATGATCTTGAATGGTCCATAGAATCTAGGTGCTAATTTCACAACTGGGTGTTTATCTACACTTTGTAAATCTACGTTTTTCTATGCGTAACCAAACATAATCATCAACTTTAAAATTCATAGCCTGTCTTTTCTTATTTGCTTCTTTTGTATATGATTGCTAGGCTTTGGCAATTATGTCTTTAACTTCATAAAAAATAGTGGCATGCATGTTAGCAATATCATCAGCAGTTTGAATTTTGTTTGATAATGATGCACAGGTGTAGACAATCTATATCCATAAATAACTTCAAATGGTGCTTTCTTTGTAGCTGTATGTGGTGTATTATTATATGCAAATTGAAGTAAATGTAGATGTGTATCCCATGTGTATGGTTTTGAAATAGTGTAAGCATGCAAAAGATCTAAAATAGTACTGTTAGTAGCTTTTGTTTGTCCATTTGTTTCAGGATGAAAAGCAGACGAAAAATCAATCTTTGTTCCTAAGTTAGCAAACAAAGTAATCCAAAAATTATTACAAAATCTAGAATCACGATCAGAAATAATGACTTTTGGTAAACCATGGTTAGTGAAAACAGTTTTAAAAAACAATTGAGCAACTTGAGATGGAGTTAAAGTTTTCTTGCATGGAATAAAATATGCTTGTTTGCTAAACCTGTCTACAACAGCCCAAATCATATCATGGTTAGCTTTAGTGTTAGGTAAACCAGTGATAAAATCCATTGAAATCTGTTCCCATGGTCGTGATGGAATAGATAATGGCATTAGTAAACCATATTGGTTACCATGGTGTCTTTTAACTCATTGACAAAGTAAACATTCAGATAAAAAGTTAGATACATCAGTGTCCATATGTGGCCAATAAAAATCTTGAGTCAATGTACGCAAAGTAGATATAATTCCTCTATGACCTTGATATGGAGAACAATGAATTTCATGCAAAACAAATGATCTAAATGGAACTGTTACACACAATCTTTTTTCATAAAACATGAATCCATTATTGTAAGACAGTGAATCAATATGAATCCAATTATTTGCAACTAATTTATTCCAATCAGCTTGAAAAGTAAGATCCTGATGATAAGTATCTTTCATAGGGATAAGGGAATCAAATGATATCACATAAATATTATGAATGGTCGGTCTTCTACTCAAAGCGTTAGCTACAACATTTTCTTTTCCTGATTGATATTGTATAAGGGGATGAAAACTTTGAATGAAAGCTGCCCATTTAATGGGTCGGTCAGATATTTGTGGTTGACTAAAGAGATGTCTAATGCTTTGTTGGTCAGCTTTGATCATAAATTCAGAATCCATTAAATAATGTTTCTATTGACGTAAGGCTTGTACTATAGCTAAATATTCCTTATCATAGGTTGAATATTTAAGTTCAGATGGTTTGAGTTTGAAGCTAGATCAAGCAGCTATGGGATGAGAATCTTGCATAAGGACTGCTTCTATTCTAGATCCACTAGCATCAGTAACTACTAAAAAGAATGGTCTATTGAAGTCAGGTAGTTGTAATACAGGAGCGTTAGTTAAAGCATGTTTCAATAAATCAAAATATTTTTGTTGATTATCAGACCAGTTATAAACAATACCCTTCTTTAAAAGTTTAGTCAAAGGTAATACAAGTAATGAGAAGTTCCGCACAAACTTTATGTAAAAACTAGCAAGACCTAGAAAAGAACGTAACTCATACACATTTTTGGGTATGGGCCAATTTAAAATTGCTTCTATCTTTTTAGGGTCAACTTTAATACCTTCTGATAAAACAATATGCCCTAGATATTCAATTTTTGTTTGGAAGAATTCACTCTTTTTTGGATTAGCATATAATTGATTGTCTTTTAATAACTTAAAAACTAAAGACAAATGTTCATAATGCTCATTCTCATTTTTATTGAATACTAATATATCATCAAATAATACTATGATACAATGTTGATATTGCAAAAATATGTGATTCATCATACGACTAAATGTAACTAGTGCATTAGTAAAACCAAAAGGCATAACTAGAAATTCATAGTGTCCAAATTGTGTTCTAAATGCAGTTTTGAATATATCAGATTTATCCAATCTTACTCGATGATAACTAGATTTAATATCTATCTTACTGAATATGGCAGATCCTTGTAGTTTATCCATAAGATCATCTACCCTAGGAATTGGATATCTATTCTTAATAGTAATTTTATTTAGGGCACGATAATCAATGCACATGCGATAAGTATTATTTTTCTTCTTCACTAATAAAACATGTGCACCAAATGGAAAACCACTAGGTCGAATTAATCCTCTGTTAAGCAATTCTTCTATTTGGTTTTGAATTTCTTTCTGTTCAATTTGGTTATGTCTATATGGTGCTTTACATGGTGTATGCCTAGGATGCATTTGTTTTTCTTTAGCTTGAAGTTAATTCACCCATATTAAATAAGATTTGCTACTTTTACGTAATGCACGTTTAGCCAGAGTATGAGTAAGTAGTGGAAAATTATTGGAGGCATGCATACCATGCAATGTGATTTGTTTTCCTTGAAAATAAATTTTAATTGAATGCATAGAATAATCTATGTCAGGATTATATTGATGACACCAAGGCATTCCTAAGATAATGTCACTAGACTACAAAGGTACAACTAGGAAATTTCTTCGTTCAGTATATTTACCAATTTTAATTTCTAAATTATGCACTTCTTCTGTTCCATTATATCTTGTACCTAGGAATGCAGCTTTAATGCAATAATTTGTAGAAACAGTTTGTAAATTCAATTCTTTGACTAACTTTGCAGAAATAAAGTCATGTGTGCTACCATTGTCATGTAAAATAGTCTTTTCTTTACCATGCACAAAACATTTTATTGTTAACAAAGAATGAAGAGTTGGCATACCTGGCAAAGTATCCGAAGTAGTACCAATGTCGTCATCATCTTCCGTAAAGTTAGGAATTTCCTCACATTCTTCTTCTTCTATTGCGCCAAGATAATTAATATGGATAGGTGGCTTTTTCGATTGACAATTGGTTGCTAGATGTTGATGGCATTTGTAACAAACTATGGGTTTGGCTTTAGATACATTGTTGGTAATGGCAAGAAGTTTAGGAATGTTAGGATTTGACTGTGAGGATGGCTTAGGGTTTGGATTGGTGTTTGATGGCAAAGTAGGTGGTCATGTCCAAGACTTACGGAATGAAGATGGAAGAAAACGACTTTGATTGAATCTTCAAAAATTTGAATTAAATTTTTCGGAACCAAAGTTACCATTAGTTTGAAATTGTTGTGGTCACTTGTCTCTTCCGCGAATCTTGTCTTCAGTGTCATGATTAAAGGAAATTGCATCTTCAAGAGTTGTTGGCTTGAACATATTGACTTCAACATAGTAATGTCCAAGTAGGCCGGACATAAACTTGCGTTTATGAATTGCTTCAGGTACATCTTCGAGCATGCGTAGTTGCAGTAGGGTATTCCAGAAACATTCAGTGTATTGGAAAATAGGTTTGCGATCTCTTTGCTGTAGAAGATCCCATTGCTTGATGGATTTTTCATGGAATTGAGGAGGAAGAAAATTCTGCAAAAATTTCTTTTGGAAAGTCTCCCATGTAGTAGGGCAATCAACACTCTTGCGGACCACAGTTCACCATAAGGATGCTCGGTCAACTAAATGGTTAGTGACCCATTTAATTTTGTCTTTCTCAGCATATGTTTCTTCGTGGAAGTAATCATCAAATTGACTGATAAATGCAAGTACAGTATTTCCATCGTGTATTCCATTGAAAGTACAAAATTTGAAGTTTCTTTTACTTATCTTTGTTTCTTTGCGGATGGATTGGGCTTCAAGTGTCGCATCGATGGTATGTCATATAAGATCTTCGGGTTGCGGTCCATCTTGGTCAGTGGTAGATCATTGCAAATTGGCCAATTGAACTTGCAAAGCTTGTCGGGCTCTTCGTTCTTCTTCGAACTGCATCATAATCAAATCCAACTTTTGCTCCATCGTTGGTTCGGGTAAATCACCTTCAGCCATAAAATTGTCCATGTTTTGTTCAGTAATCCTGTAAAATCCAAAAGACCTCACACTCTCGTAGCTCAAAGGCGGGTATACAAGGCTTGTAAATTTTTGTTTGCCTTTTATGGTCTTTGTCCTTTGCGATTGTGGTATTCGTTGTCACAATCGTCTTCGTAGAAATGGTGTATAATCTTCGTATGACCTGCGTATGACCTTCTGTGTTTACTGAAACTGGTTCAGCAAGTCTGCAAGTATGAACAGGGTCTACCAGAGAGCAATAAACGGATTCTGTGCTTCTGCATGTGAACTGCCTTTATGGGAGTTGTTGAATAAGTCTTTAGTGACTTCTGTGACTTGCAGAATTTAGTAGACTTGGAAGACTTGGAGGATTAAAGAGCTTTAAGCTTTATGTAGCTTACGTGATTTTTGCATATCTAAGGATGTTGGCGACGGATTCGATGCCGTCCAGGACATGCTCTTGCCGCCGATCGTCAAATTCGTTAGTTGAAGCTTTTAAAAGCTTACTATTAAGCTCTTTAACCTTTGAGATAAAGATTTTAAGCTTTTTGGCTATGGAGGCTTACTGTTTGTCTGTTTGAAAAAAACTTGAAGAAGGAGATGTCCACGTAGTCCTCCGCCTCCACAGCCTGGTCCTTCGCGATCAAAGAGTGCAGAAGGGGGTTCTTGACTGCCAGGAATACACTGGTATCGACCGTTTGCGACGAAACTGACTGTAGAGCTCAATCATTCTAGGAGCTCCGCCTTTGCGCAAGATGGTAAGCGATTGGAAGCTCTCGATCTCAGCTTCGCTCTGATACCACTAGTGCACAGATCGGTGGCGATATGCGCACGTAGTGAGCGTCAGAAGGTCCCCAAGAACAAAAGAACTCTACTTTTTGCACAAAACCAATGTAGAAAGCTTGCACGATATGAACCAGAGACCAATTGGATGCAATCTCTCCCCATGTCTTGTGTGAGCACTCCACAAAGCATGTATTTCATATAGTGATCATCTTCAAGCTCAAATAATAGCCCAAATTACAAAATAGCACGCTTTAGCTTTTGAGTTTGCTTTTGTGCCAAATAGAATTAAAGCCAATGGGCACCCAAGAAGTCAGGCATACCCAAATATAATGTCCAATACAAATATCTAAATTGTGCGCCCATGTGCATACAAAAATAATAAATAAATATCAAGCGCTTTGATAAATAAGTGCGATAAAATATAGACTCCAAGCCTAATATACGTGCCCATCAAGATATTGACGATAACTTGAATACATGCTATCCTCAAATGGTTTCTACTGCCACCGCTGCTTGCTCTACACATCAACTGAAGCATTCACAATTGTTAGAAAAATAATACAATTAAACCGACAAAAGTGAATGCCTTGCAGTCTTCAGCTACATAAATAAATTGGTTAGAAATCAATCCTAACCTTAATTTATCACGAGTGCGCACTCTAAACTCATAAACGTTTATTAATTTAAATATGTATTTTGCTGAATCACCCGCTATGGAATCACCCATGTACACATAAAATTAACAAAACGCCCGAAAAGGATAGGCATCCCCATCGACTTCTCGCACAAAGAATCCACTTTGTGTATGAGCCCCGGTGATAAAATCTTACGGAATCCACCGTAAAACCTCACGGAATCCATCGTAGAATATGCCTCCTGGCATCAAATAAGGTATCTCATCTTCTAAAGACATGCATGCATAGTATCTAAGTCTACTACCCATTTAAAGTGAAGAGACAATGGGTAAGTTGGCTATAATCCATGTCAATGCCTCATAATTGAATACATCTGATAGGTAGTATAAGATTCCATAAAGTGAGAAATGTTTTTATACACCCCCTAGCACTAATATCTCTCTTGGATATTTTAAAATGTATCCCACATACTCCTATGATAAGCTCATAAGTTTTCATGAAATTCCCAAATAACATGTATTTGTGTAGCTTTGTCACAAGAATCCACTGTGGAGATCCTTGCTTCTTCTTAGCATTTTCCATAAATAAGCATCTTTCAAGAAAAAAACATGTGCCTTCCTCTTTATCCTCTTAAATTTCTCTTCTATCCATTCTTCCATGTTTGTTAGATTGTTGAGATATTGCCCAATTTTCAGCAAGTTACTTGTACATGAGTCTTAAAAAAACATCTCTACAGTACTTACAAAGCATCCAAAATGCCTCCTCTTTGTTGTCCAAGCCAAATTCATTATTGTAGCAACATTATGTACTACGAAATTTACTATTATATCACTTTATCCACCTAGCTTAGCCATTGTACTTATTGTATTTAATGTTGTCCCTACATTAATGATAGTTGTGCCCATAATTACATAGTTGCTAATTCAACTTTAGCAGTAATTTTATCATTTTCAACAAGAAACTCATCTTCCCCTTTCTCATCCATCATGCCATTTTCATAGACAACATGTCAGCCACCACTAGATCATTTCTCCATAAAAATTGTTGAAATTTAGGATTTAATGATTTCATGTATGCAAATTTGCCATAATATGACAATGTCTGGTGTGTCATAGCTAGAAATCATACCCAATATTGGCAAGCAATTGGATTCAATGACCACATGAGCACCCATAAAATATTCATTATCATATTTAAGTGCTGTTAATAACCCCCCAAAGCTCTCTTTTCACTTGAGGATATCATGGTTGCCATTCATTCAACACTTTAGCATCAAACATAATAGCATATCTCTTTCTATTGTCATCATCGTGCCCAATTGCCCATCTAATTCCAATTGGGCTTGTACCCATTGTGATGATAATTGGTTTTCCTTTTGAGTAATCAAATTTTTTTAAAGTTGGTGTGTAGATTTTAAGAACCTCTTCAATTTTTTCATAGCCTTTGTGTGTTTTTTCTCCCGATAGCCCCTCTAACCTTTCCTCAATAACTGATAAAGAGCACCGGCTATATGTGCTAAATAAGGAATCCATATTAGGTAGAATACACATGATCTCAAGTACCTTAAACTTCTAACACACTAATGCACACATTCTGCATTTTGTCAATCTTAACTATCTTAGATGGAAATGGTTTTCTCCCATAAGGCTCACACATATGTCCTACAATCAAAATCTCCTCAACTCTAAAAATTCACTTTTGTCCTAAAAGAGTTAAGTGTAACCCTTCCAAACGAGACAAGTTATTTTCGTAATCACTAATATGGTTTGCAACAAACTATCTACACCCTTGAGGATTCAACTCGTGATTCTTCTCATCCACCAAACATTCCTTTATCAAAACACCATCCAAGAAGGGCATAGTAAGCTACGAAATAAAATCCCTATGAACCTTGTTCATTGTGTTAATCATGTGCCTCAATTGTGCCCTGTGGAAGAGTACACATCCATACCAATCCTAAGGGTGTCTTCATTATCATGATGTCCCTACTTTCAAACTAGCTAGAGTATAAGTCACCCAAAGAATAAATTGCTCTACCTACAAAAGCCTCTGAAAATTTATCTACTATAGGACTTGCACCCACATTTCTTATTGTCACTTTATTGACAGATTGCATATCTTGAATGAACCTCAATACTCCATTTTTTTTTGGTACAGTAAACCAATAATTAGAGTATGGAGCTAAAGATGGTTCCAATATCTTCATGTGTATCTTCTCGTTCAACAGTTCCATCAACTTAGGCAAATAAGCTTTAGGTACATAAATGGGCCTCAAATTCTATGGTACATGTAGCACTGTGAAAATCACCATTGGAGAGACAACATTTCGGTCCACACATCCTATTTTAGTTGGATGAAATGCAAATGGTTTCCCATGTTTAGCCAACATATGCATGAAACATTCCCTTTCAACAAGCAAGAGAAATACCTCTTCACCAACTTTCAATTCCTTCAATGTTTGAGTTGTAAATTTAAGCCCCCTATTCTTTGAGTCATGTAAGCTTAGCTACCCTTGACACCTACCCATGCATACCCTCACCACTCAATGTGGAAATGGAAAAAAAACTAGCTTAACTTTCTTATCAACTATCTTATAAATTTGTTTTTACAATCCCATCAATTCATTCTTTTACTTGTAACCCTTCAAGCTAAGAAAATATTGCTATGCCCTCATACATATCCAAAGAACATACTATACGCACCTTGATTTTAGCCTCATTTTCAACATGTATAGATGTTGAAATTTTAGCCATGCTATCAATAAAATTTAGCCCCTCAAAAAAGGTCGTAATACATTTATCTCTAGTAGCCAAAACCTCATGCCTTTTTAGCTTTTTTTCATCCCTCTTCACATATTTCTTTTTAGCCCTATTCATGTTGTCAATTCTCTTATAAATAGCCTAAAAATACTTTTTGTCTAAACATAAAAGTCAAAAATAGAAACAATTTCCTCTTTAATAGGAGGCAAGAGCTTTCTACAAGTAGCACTGTCGTATCCTCCCCTTATGGTAGTGCCATCTAAAACTCCTTGAACTCTTTAACATTTGGTGGTAAAGGATGATCTCTAAGAATAAACCAATCGCACTCATTGTCAGAAAAACTAAATTGCCTTTCCTCCATCTCTACTTCTTACACAAGCATATGATGAGCCATCATCAAGTACTTTTGTTTTCATCCGAGTTTTCACACTGTATAGCTACCCTAAAATCATTGGATAACTACCAGTATCCTACACAAAGAAATGTTGATAATCTTGGACATCCCCTATGCTAACTGGAACATTTGAGCATGCAGTATATGAATTCCCAAATGAAATTCTCCATCTAGGATCAACATCAATTGGCCAACCACATACAAGCTTCATGACATGACATTAATCTCAGACCCATGGTCCAATAATGCAACACATGGCATTTTCTGCTTGCCAATCTTTACTTTAGTCTCCATCATAGCCCTTTCCTTGTGTGTAAAAGAATAATGGTTGTTAGGAATAAAGCAAGCATCATCATTATCACGTGTTTGGTGTTGCATAACCTATCTTTGAGCAATGCAATTTATTAAGAATATTTCAACAAATATTTCATCTTTTTTACCCATTATCATCCCATTTGTAGCTTTAGTGTGCTTGTAAACAATAATGGGATTGTTACTAGACTCTACATGAGTTCCCTACAAAATCCAAATTTGCATCAACTTGCAACAAAGCCTAAGTGGTTTCCCTAATAAAGTGTATTTTTGTCTTAATGATGTCTATTATTTCATCATGGAATTCACACACGGAAATTCTAAGAAATTCATCCTATAAACTCAACCCTGCTATTTAAGATTCTATCCTCAAGAACTTTCTTTATGTTTCTAGTACTTTCTATGTCAAATTGTAGTTTATTGGCTATTTGCCTTTCTTTTTCTCATCTTGCCTATTTTCCTACACTATATCTTCCATGACACGCTCGGGATTAGCTTTTTCAAAAGCTCCTTATTTTTTTGATTTACTTTGTGTCATTCATTTTAAAGTACCTATATCCTCATCATCTATTTTCCTCTTTTCCTTCATAATAACATCAATATTCTACACTTTAGCCAAGTATGCTAATGCTATAAAGAAATCCACCAAAGCATCCCAACTTATTCTACTCTGTATGTTTTGCATAGCACATGAGATTTCAACCACAAATGTTTTGTCATTTGCTATAGAATTCAAGGCTTGTGACCATACATCAAAATTTGAAATAGTAATAACCCTTTGCACGCTTTACAACCCATTCCAGAAAAATCATCTTTGTAACCTTGTTTGAATCCTCAATAAAATATCCATCCTTTAAGGCTCACTTAAAAGCACTTCAAGAATGCCCATGGCTTGCATGAATTGAATTTATCCATGTGTGAACTTTAGGAACCAAAACCTTATAAAAATGCTACTATATCTCCTCTATATGTATGTTTTTCCATTCCACTTTCTTCGCATAAACCTTCAGGTATCGAGAAATATTTCTATCATCAAATTTTTGCAACCTAGTGACCACACTCTGCAAAGCTGTTAGGGGTCGAAAAGCTTCCCCACTAAAGATTACTTCAACATGTAGACCAACTTTGCACTGAACAGAAGTCATTTTGCAATTCACACAATCAATTACTCAAAACAGTTAACAATTTTGAATACAGATAGAAACACAGGCAATGAAATTTGTGTTGTTCCTTCACCACTTTTTGAATAACTGCATTGCTCTATATCTGTGTGGTTTTACTAAATTTGCAATTGGTGCATTTGGCCTTGGCACTTGCTATCTTGGGTTTGTTGTCTTGGGTTTGACCTATTGTTAGGATTATACCAACAAGTAGCATCTGTGTGCCCATGCTTCTGGCATGTATTATAATATGGTTTGTCCTTCTTCTGATATGTTTAAATTCCCATACTCTTCAGAGTTGCAGTAATTTGTTTATTCGGGTTCTAAGACTTGCTCTTTGTTTTCCCCTTTCCATTATTTTCATTCTTTTCCCTAGCTTTAGTTCTCTACTTCTCTTTCCTTTTCTTCTTCCTGCTTCTACATTTCCTTTTCTCATCTTGTGAATCATTAGAATTAGAAACTAAGCTATCATATTCTGAATCTGAACCTGAGTCAGACTCTAAATCTGAGTCTAAATCCGAATCTGTATTTGAATCTAAATCACTACTATACTTCTTCTTCTTCTTTTGTTTGATGGTTCCCAACCTTTTCTCTACTCTCCTAGCAGTTGTTACCAACTGATTAAATCCTGCTACACCTCCAGGAATATCTATACTTGCTACTACAATTCTCAGGGATTCCCTCAACCCATTACAGAAATATTCCCCAAACATCTCATTGGTTGGCCTTTCATTAGGTGCAAGTCTTCCATTCAAATCTAATCCTCCATAAAGAGTCTCTTCTGTTTCATTGTTTTAAGATTCTTTAGAATATCAGTGGGTTTTTTCCACCTTCTGAATCTTGCCAAAAATGTTGTTTGTAATGCTTGTGTATTAGCAAAATGGGATGCACCATACTTTATAAACCAATTCATAGCCTTACCCTCCAATGTGGTAGGAAATTGCTACTTTTTCACATCATCTCCATACAATACTCCTAGTCCACTTGCTTCGCATTTTGTGCTGAATTGAGCTACATAGGCATCACAGTTTTCCTTTTTGGACTCACCCTTGAAGTTTGCAAATTTGACTTTCAGATTTGTTGGATTAGGGGGTTGTGCCATTGATCCTGGTTGTTGTGTTGTTTCAACCTTTCTTCTTGTTGGTGTTTTAGGCAATGTTTGAAACTTTAGTTTTCTTCTTGCATGTCTCTGAATTTGAGACCATCCTAGCACTCCCACAAATCTGTTTCTCTTTCTCTCCTCCTCTCCTAGTGTAACATGTAATTGCTGATCAATAACAACATCTCCTGTTGTATGACTAGGACCTACTTTTTCAGTGTGTACTTCCTGATCACTCAGATATCCTAAATCTAGGATATCCACCTGAGTGCCACTGTTGGACCTCTGTTGTTCCTTCTTCCTCTATTTCTCTTCTTGTTCTAATTTTGCATGTATCCTCATATAATAGGTTCCAAAACCTTCACCCCTGTATTTTTCAGCAAACATACACTATACACATGTTCTGATCAAATGATTCTATTACTGATATCCAGATGCACAATGTTCACAGTGATGACTTGCACAGCCACACTGATTCTTCCATCTTCCCCTTACTAATTTAGGTGTATAACTTAGCCCATAAGGTTGAAAATTTGCCAAAGATCCTAATTATGCCAAATTTGTCTGAATACACTACCTGTATTCTTCAAACCAAACGGAGCAACCTGTTTTTTCTATTCTTTCCACACTACTTCCCTGATCTTTCCAATAATGTCCAAAGGTAAATCAGGAAACTGTGTGTTCAGAAATACTTGACTATATGCCTCAAACTCCTCCTATTCTATTGCCCAATTCTGTAACTCCTATAATACAGCATGTGCAAAGGATTCTTGTTCCTCCTCTTCAATAGTCCAATATTGAAATTCCTCAACCCAAGAATCCATGTCTGATTGTATCCTTTAATTCATGAATCTTCTGTACCTTTTCCATTTTGAAACATCCCCCATGATGCCTAAAGACTAATTCATAGGATTGCCAAGTGTTAGGGGTCAAAAAGCTTCCCCATTAAAGATTACTTCAACGTATAGACTAACTTTGCACTGAACAGAAGTCATTTTGCAATTTAGACAATTGATTACTCAAAATAGTTAACAATTTTGAATACACATAGAAACACATGCATAGAAATCTGTGTTGTTCCTTCATCACTTTTTGAATAACCACATCGATTACAGGTTCATCTATTCTCTTCATGCAAAAATAGGCACGAATAGATCTCACAACGACTCCTTCTTACTTTCCCAAAAGACTCATAATCTACTCATGACTTTTCACATCTAATCAATTACAAAGGTTTAAAACTACTTAATAAACCCCTAGGTTATGCCTTAATCACGCCTTTAACAAAAGCCTTAGTAAATTCCTTTTCCCTGTTATGCATACCATAAGTCTTTAAAAACTCTGTAAGTCCTGAATTGAGAGTATCATCTGCATTGTCTCCCATCTTACAACATTTCAGTCGCCTTCACATCAAGTTCACCAATTTCGGAGTATATATGTTCAACAACAACCTTAATCATGAGGGTTATGAAGAGAAGAGTATAGAGATCTAAGATAAGAAAGAATAAGAAAATAGAGGAATAGAATCAAGTTCAGACAAAGAATATTAAGATAGGAACCCTTAGAAAATCATTTCATTCAATCTTTGTATGACAAAGTTTGTTAAATACAATCACTGCATGCACTAAAAGTATAAGCACACAACCCTAGGTTTGAGACTTTGACTCAATTAGCACTGTGTTCATTGACATAACCCTACATTACATAGGCTTACTCAAATGATTTTGGCTCCAAAACTATGCATTACTAGAATGTCATATATGATAGCCCCTAATCAGGCATACTGCCTAGCTTCACCATACATTAGATCTTACTAAAATCCTGTATAGGGATCGGATTAGTACTTGAGACCTATTATGATAGTTTATGAGAACAAAGAAAAATAATACCTATGTTGTCCCAAATATTCATGAATCCATGTACCCTTATTCTAATAGCATTCGATCATCATTAGAGTAGAAGATGCATGAAGGATATGCAAATCATACAATGTATGCCTAGTAATAATGCAGTGAGGTCCTCAATCTACAAGCTTTGACATTTCTAAAGATATGTTTTTTCTACACATGGCATAATCTTTTTGGGAATATAATGTGTCATCATATCAGATCACTCTTCAACTTATTTATCTGGAGATTGAGCAAGTAAAAGCTTACTACACTTGAAAATATTCTAGTTCAAAAGAAGTGTTCCTAATTAGATGAACATTGTGTGATTCAATATGAAATATCAACAAGTATAGCAAGTTCATCATAGAGATGAGCCTTTCTTATTTATATAGAACATAGTCTTCATGATAGTAATCATATAGCTTCAAATAAGTCATAAAGATGGTATAGAGAGGGAGGATCATCCTTCAAGGAAAGTATACATAGTAAGTTATTGTAGTTCACTATCCCCAAGTAGCAAGTCGCAAGCTTGAAGAGTGGAGCATATCCAATTTCTTACTTTTCAATGGCATAAAACTATTGGTTCCTACAAATACAACAATGACATGTGTCCAATGGAGTACTTTGAGTAGTAGATCAATTGTCTAGATGAGTATAATGATGAGTTGTTTGTAGGAGGATCCTACTCAGGAAGAAAGAGATAAAAGTCCATGAGTTCAATGACTAAAAGACTAGCTATCAGATATTGTTTCTACCAACAAATAACCTCTTTTGGAAGTTCTATCAACTTACTTCCAAAGAAATGCCATGTAGAGTAACTAGAGTATGAAGATGTAATTAGTTAACCACATCTAGAATAATATTCAAAATCCGATCCCCATGCTAGATCAATAGGCTACACCATAAGGTGTTGAAACATTAGCTAAGATTTTTGTTCATTTGAGTAGGATAAAGTAGACAAATTAGAAGATTGCCATCCCCCAAAAGGAAATACTCCAACCAGTAGAAGGACAATGGATGGTGTATATTTCATCACCAGTACCATCAAGTGGCTCTAATTTGGATGTGTATATATGGATGCGTATGTATACAATGATTGAGCTCAACCTCATATGTAAGAAATACATTCTATAGTTGGGTTTCATTTGTCTCTTGGATTTTTGTTGCTTCTTGTCTTCTTCTTTGATGGAATTTATTTTCTTCGTGCTATGATCTATTATTACTTGAGTCCCTAAGGCTTTTGACCATACATAGAAAAATCCTAACAACATGTGTGTGTTGTGTAAAGGGGGGAGAGAGAGAGAGAGAGAGAGAGAGAGAGAGAGCATAAGGTGTTGAAATCTTAGCTAAGATTTCTTTTCATTTGAGTAGGATAAAGCAGGCAAATTATAAGATTGCCATCCCCCAAAAGGAAATACTCCAACCATTAGAGATTGGGGGTGTAGAAGGACAATGGATGGTGTATATTTCATCACCAGTACCATCAAGTGTCTCTAATTTGGATGTGTATATATGTATGCATATGCTATACAATGATTGAGCTCAACCTCATATGCAAGAAATACATTCTATAGTTGGGTTTCATTTGTCTCTTGGATTTTTGTTGCTTCTTGTCTTCTTCTTTGATGGATTTTGTTTTCTTCGTGCTATGATCTATTATTACCTGAGTCCCAATGGCTTTTGGCCATACATAGAAAAATCCTAACAACATGTGTGTGTTGTGTAAATGGAGAGAGAGAGAGAGAGAGAGAGAGAGAGAGAGGAGCATAAGGTCTGGAAACCTTAGCTAATGTTTCATTTCATTTGAGTAGGATCAAGTAGCCAAATTATAAGATTGCTATCCCCCAAAAGGAAATACTCCAAATATTAGAGATTGGGGGTGTAGAAGGACAATGGATGGTGTATATTTCATCACTAGTACCATCAAGTAGCTCTAGTTTGGATGTGTATATATGGATGCATATGCTATACAATGATTGAGCTCAACCTCATATGCAAGAAATACATTCTATAGTTGGGTTTCATTTGTCTTTTGGATTTTTGTTGCTTCTTGTCTTCTTCTTTGATGGATTTTGTTTTCTTCGTGCTATGATCTATTATTACCTGAGTCCCAATGGCTTTTGGCCATACATAGAAAAATCCTAACAACATGTGTGTGTTGTGTAAATGGAGAGAGAGAGAGAGAGAGAGAGAGAGAGAGAGAGAGAGAGAGAGAGAGAGAGAGAGAGAGAGAGAGAGAGAGAGAGAGAGAGAGAGAGAGAGAGAGAGAGAGAGAGAGAGAGAGAGAGAGAGGAGCATAAGGTGTGGAAACCTTAGCTAATGTTTCATTTCATTTGAGTAGGATCAAGTAGCCAAATTATAAGATTGCTATCCCCCAAAAGGAAATACTCCAACTATTAGAGATTGGGGGTGTAGAAGGACAATGGATGGTGTATATTTCATCACTAGTACCATCAAGTAGCTCTAGTTTGGATGTGTATATATGGATGCATATGCTATACAATGATTGAGCTCAACCTCATATGCAAGAAATACATTCTATAGTTGGGTTTCATTTGTCTCTTGGATTTTTGTTGCTTCTTGTCTTCTTCTTTGATGGATTTTGTTTTCTTCGTGCTATGATCTATTATTACCTGAGTCCCAATGGCTTTTGGCCATACATAGAAAAATCCTAACAACATGTGTGTGTTGTGTAAATGGAGAGAGAGAGAGAGAGAGAGAGAGAGAGAGAGAGAGAGAGAGAGAGAGAGAGAGAGAGAGAGAGAGAGAGAGAGAGAGAGAGGAGCATAAGGTGTGGAAACCTTAGCTAATGTTTCATTTCATTTGAGTAGGATCAAGTAGCCAAATTATAAGATTGCTATCCCCCAAAAGGAAATACTCCAACTATTAGAGATTGGGGGTGTAGAAGGACAATGGATGGTGTATATTTCATCACTAGTACCATCAAGTAGCTCTAGTTTGGATGTGTATATATGGATGCATATGCTATACAATGATTGAGCTCAACCTCATATGCAAGAAATACATTCTATAGTTGGGTTTCATTTGTCTCTTGGATTTTTGTTGCTTCTTGTCTTCTTCTTTGATGGAATTTCTTTTCTTCGTGCTATGATCTATCTTAGTTGAGTCCCAATGGCTTTTGGCCATACATAGAAAAATCCTAACAACATGTGTGTGTTGTGTAAAGGGGAGAGAGAGAGAGAGAGAGAGAGAGAGAGAGAGAGAGAGAGAGGAAAAGAGAGAGAGGGAGTGTGTGTGTGTGTGTTTTTTTTTTCTAAATTTAAGTTTTTATGTGCATAGCCATGTAGGATCCTTATTCTTTGTACAAGATATGCACATTTTCTTCTACTAGTGACTTTTTTTTGTATGTTGTCTTGTATGCTTTTCAATGTGCTCCAAGCAAATCAAAATGATGTTAGCGGTGGATTAAGCATATTGTGGATATCTTTGATTACCTTATTGAGCATCATTGGTCTTATCTATTATTGCTCTAGTTGTTTGAGAATCCTTATGTTATCTTGTAGCTTTGGTACTTTGTACATTCATATATATTTCACGTTACAGGTGATTGTGTGGGTAAAATCTACCAACAACTATATCTATTGATTTCATGATTATATAGACACTATATTTAGAGCTCCATCTCCACTGTGAGCGATATATCCATTTCCTTTCAAGCTCCATCTGCACTATAAGACATAAGGGATATATCAATATGAGTCTATGTACAAATTTGTGGAAATATATGGTAGGCAAGGTACAAATAAATGTACTTTAATGAAACTTACCTTACATTGCCCATTTTTTTCCTATTGCATTTACTTACCAAAATGTAAGATTCCATGTTTTCTTATTCTTTTATTTTTTCCTTTTTCTTTTTTGTTCTGATTATGATATTTTGCTACAATGTAGGTAACTCATTTTGGTGCTTCCAAGAGTTGAGACTTAATCTTTGATTCCTTTGTCCATGTACTCTTCTCCTTGCACTTCTTAATTTCTTCCTAGTTGGTTATTATTGTTTTTCTATGTAGTTTGAAGTAAGTGTTAATAGAAAGAGTATGTGTGTATCTGTGTATATGCACCTTATATAGCTATTTTATTCCTAATCTTAACTATTGATTGATTGATTCTTTCTTTGTGTGTGTGTGTATGTGTGGGTAGAATGTGGGTGTGCGTAAAAAGGGGAGAGATGAGACCAACAATGAGAGAGAGAGAGAGAGAGAGAGGAAGAGGAAGTGTTGAGTAGATCGGATGTGAGGCTTGCACATAGCAAGTAGAAGAATCTCTCCTCACTCTCTTTTACTCATAAAAAATGAAAGCATGACTTATAAACTCAAAATATACTTAAAGTAGAGTAAAGAAAAATTGAGCAACACACTTGGGTGCAATCTCCCCCCATACATGGAGTGGGCATCTCCTCCATGCCATATTTATAATATTAAAATGAATCTTTCTTTGCCCAAAGATAGGCCCTTTACAATCACTCTTTTCATAAAAGAGTTTGAGTTCATTGAATAGATAGTTGCAATCCATTGTATAACCCACAACTATTGAGAGCCATAAAATATTTCTAGAATATCTTCAATATGTCTTCTAAAATCTCAAATATTCATAAATATTTACAAAGAGGGTGTGCACACACCTTAGAGTAAACGCTGGTACTTCTATTTAAAGAATTCAATAAAGAAGTCTATATAATAAATTGCACTTGCAATGTGTATCCAATTCATCTTGCTCTATACACATAAGCTCTTGTGCCAAAAATTTAGAAAATCATGTTAGATTAATGGTTAACTGAATAAAATCCAACTAGCCATAATAAATCAAATAATAATTGGAATTTCATAAATAATCAAATCATGTAGACATTAGCACTTGAGATATAAATATCGTGGCATCATCCACATACACCTTCACCCACATTCAAACTTGCAAGTCTCATGTCTCCGGAAAAGGATAGCTATCCCCATCATCCTTCTACCCAAGACCAAAAGTAATTCACTCTTAGAAACATGCCCCATGGTAATGTAGAACCATTCAAGACACTCATCACGTCAATGTGTACACAAGCAAGAACCATTGAAGGTGTGCTCAAGCCCTCGTGTAAGTGCCACCTAGCAATAGGAAGTACTGGAGAGAGGAGAGAGGAGGGTGAGAGAGAGAGAGAGAGAGAGAGAGAGAGAGAGAGAGAGAGTAGAATTATGTTTTATTTGTATATATGTGTGTTTATATACATATACACACATGTCTACACTCATGCATGTACACGCACAATATACATACACACATGCACATGTTAGATACATATTAACACACCTAAATGGAGTATTGTAGGTTTTTCATGTGTTACAAACCAATCATGGAAGGACCTATTGAGAGTCAAAGTTGGACCTTTCTAGCAAGCAAGCTTTATGTGCACCTCCTAGATGCATGCTATAATAGTAAGCAATCATTCATATCCTATAATAGTTGCAAATATACATTGAAGTAAGTTTTTTTGTACAAATTTAATCATTTTGAAAAGTATTGTTTAATTTTTCATAAAATGTGTAGGTGGCAAATAGGTAGTCCATGTCTAATGCGATGTAGACATGGATAGTATTAGGGATGTGGCCCCTTTGCATTTCAAGGGTCTAGATTTCTACAAAATGTTGATATTAACATCTCTATACATGACCATCACTATATATCTTGCAGGGGACTAGATCCCTTGCCCTTACAAAGGGCTAGATCCTTGCAAATGTTGGAATATATGTTGACAATAACATCGTTATATATTACTAGTTACTTTGATGGCTATTCTAATGCTTCTCATGGTGCTAGAAAGACACATTGAGACTGACACTTTTAGTAATGCGCATTCCAATGGTGGGTCTTGACATTGAATAAGAAACTACATGCATTTTCATCATAGGTTAGGCTACTATGTCCCTTACTACAAGGGATTAGGCCCATAGAAGGTCACATTGATACTTTTTTTTAAAGAAGAGAAATCTTATGGGTGTGTCTACACTCAGATAAATAACCCAACCAAAAGATGTGTGCCTCAAAATGCATTTATAGTTGGGCTTATACACACGATAGTTTACGTGTTTCTTTATGCGATTTTTTTGCAAATTTTGCAACTTCATTAACATATATTTTAAAGATATTTAAATGCCATAAATTTGATTAAACTTAGAGTACCAAGTACAATGGAGAAACATATGGTATGCACGGTATAGATAAAATTGCACTTGGTATCAAAGAATGGTAAAAATGGCACCACACGTAGTGATGCTTAGGGGGACTATCTTCCAACCTACTAAGTCATTAGATAGCAAAGTACTTTGCAATAAGAAAATATTATAAGAAACTAAGTGCTTTACAAACATTGGCTTTTTGATGTAGTTCTATAAATCTAGGCATCATAGAGGGCTTTGGAGAATATGTGTTCATCCAATATTTCTCACTGTAAGAGGAGTTAGTAAGTCTGAGTAATTGGTTTTTACACAATCTTCCAATTGACAAAACCATGTGTTTATATTTCTCATATTAGGAGGAGGTGGTGCAATTGAAATTAAATTTTACTTGATGTTTTCTAATCACCAACCAAGAACTAATAAAGATACTTTCTTTTCTTTTGGAAACCCTTTTTGAGAAGGTAGGTTCCAACAAGCTTTAAACTAAATTAGTTTAAGGGATGTGAGTGAATCCGCTTTAGCAACCACATTGAGAAAGCTTTTTCTTAGTTCCATAGGATTTAATATCAATGGGGCATTGGCAGCCATAGAGGTTTCAATTAAAGAATGATAGTTGTATAGAAGGTTAAGGTTTCTTTTGGTTAAGCTTAAGGTTTCTCAAATTGTTGTGCATTGAGCATGACTTCATATACTTAAACTCCTCCAATATATATCACCAAAGGTTGGCAATAGCCTATCACACCATCCCTGTCATCACCTAAGGATTTCATGAATCTAATTGAGTCCCTAGAACTTAGGAATGCACATATTATTAGGCTGACATAGTACAGTGCTCCTTTAGCATGTATGCTGATATTTTTCCCATCTCCTCTACATCATGTCCCTAGATCCATAGCATCATTTGTTGCTAGACTCAGGATAATAACTTGGAAGGGAAAGATTCAAGAGTCCAACATACTTAAATTACATGAATTTGAAACGTGGAGGGCCGGTGTAAGTGAGAAGGTTGAAGAGTCTATGTACAAATTTGTGGAAACATATGGTAGGCAAGGTACAAATGAAATTGCACTCGAGATCACAAACCGGTTAAAATTAAGACACACTTGCACTACAACAGAAACGAGGCATAGACGTGCACGTTAGATGCGCAAAGTCGGGTGCGTCTATCAGAGCGTCTATAAATGCGTGTAAACGTGCGTGTAAATAGATGCGAATTTTGCATCTATATATCCGTGCAAATAGACGCTAATATAGACATGCTATCAGACACACAATTATTTAACCACCTAAAATTAGCAATTCACATAATTGAAAAACCAAAGTTAATAATTATTTAACTACCTGAAATTGATTCTTGAGCATGCACATGTGCGCATGATAAAAACCATAGAATTAAGAATACCCATTGAATCATTGAATTAAAAAAATAGAGTTAATAATTACTTTTTCATTGCTCTCTAATGAATGGCAGTTCCTCCAATTGACAAGCCTGATATAAGTAATTAGCAGCAAAAGCGACAGAAACCTTACAATTAGTAGCAAGCATTACAATATGTATCTCGTAATTTCTCTATGTACTTGAAGATGATAAAAGATACTTCCTTTTTATTATGGAAAATTCAATGCTTGCTTTAAACTTGACTATTGATTCTTGAATATGCACGTGTGCGCATGATTAAAATCATAGAATTAGGAATACACATATATTGAATCAATAAGCAAATTAAGTATGTTACAGTGAATGATCCATCTCATCTTCAATGAGATCAGCCCTTGCTAAACTATCTACTTCTAGGTCTATGTTACCAAGAGGTAACGAAACAAATAAGTCTATCCCACTATCAGATGTGTTGCTATATTGCTCAATAACTTCATCAATATCATCGACGATCACATTATTGTCTTCTTCTGCGTTTCCTTGAACATCATCGTAAGGTTCATCTTGTACTATATCACGCATATCATCCATTATGGTGCCATCATGCACATCATCATTATTTGTTGGATTGTCATCTGCTATCTCCATGTCGATAATATTACCATATATTGGTTTTGAACGATTAGATATAGGGATGACATTCCACCATCGGTTATTGTTTACCATTGGATGACACACAACCTGTATTTGAAAAACAAAAGCAAAAAACTTAAGTACTTATTATATTGTGTATATGTATCACATGTATGCATATAAAAAAATTAGCCTTTGCATATATACCTGCTCGCATTGTTGAGGTAATACTAATGTGTCATTCTTGTTTTGGTGAAATTTTGTAGAGTCAATGATTACAAAACCACTTGGATGATGTCTGATTGTGCAATGCTCACCATTTGTTACCACTTCTTTAAACCACTTCACATCCAGTACATATATAAAGAATCGTCTGAAGTCAAGCTTCAGAATATCTTGGATCAAGCCACAATAACCTTCCATGGTACCATTGGCAGCCTCGAAGTGAGCAAGGATATCACAATCTTGGGTATTTCTCTTTTCATCTATACGTTGAGTTCGAAGATGTTTACCCTCACACCAAAGTGCATTGAATAATGTGCACTAGTAGTAAAAGATAAAAGATCAAACATGTCAATTATTTATATAAAATAAAACTTATAGAAACAAATTAATTGATAGTATGTCTCACCTTTGATAAGCAACCTCGTGCGTATTCTCACTCTTCTTGAGATATATTAATTTCCTTCTCTTTTTCCATTCTCTCCATTTCCTCATGTAACCAATCTATGTCAATATGAGGTGGGAGCGCATTTAGATTATTTGGAAATGAGACATTACATCCATATCTAGTGCGAAATTCTTGTCTTTCGCTTTTTCTTCTTGCCCTTGCTTCATTATATAGTGTCACCCATTTGCTCATAACATCACTATTGCGCACACAAAAACTATTTAACTTACAAAGTTCTTCTTTTGTTAGCACTTTACTCATTCCTTTTCCTTGAGGTACTATAGAGGTCATCCTCAAGTCTTCATCATCTTTCCATAGTCGTGGTTGAGAGGGATCCACTTCAGCAAGATATTCAGAAATATAAACAAGGGATGATTGCACTAACCAACCCTCAGCCATGCTTCCCTCAGGCCGTGCTTTTTGCCTCACAAAATCTTTCAAGGTTTTCATGAAGCGCTCAAGAAAACCATCCACCTTACATGAACTGCCCCACAAAGTGCGATCTCATCAATCAAATGTACGAGTAAATGTAATTGAGTAGTCAAAATGGATCGAGGAAAAATTTCCTCCACCAAACAAACCACCTCAATAGATAATACTCGAGCATCTTGCAATGTGTTTGGATCAATTTTCTTCGAGCTCACGTATCTGTCAAGATGTATTTGAGAATTGTTTATTTTTGTGTAGAAATTAAAAGATATATAATGAAAAAATACAATGTATACACACCTCACAAGTTCTCCCATCTCGTAAATGATATCACGTACACCTTTGGAGGCACAATGGGATATGCTAGTAGGAAGTACAAACTGAATATAAACAATATTCATAGATGCAAATTGTCAGTAGAGGAAAAAGTCATCATACCCCAAAGTTTACACATAGTTACGCCACTAATTACTATATTCATGGTTAGAGATACCCTTACTTGAATCATTTTGTGCCAATCGTGGGACTTCAAACCAGATAGTTGCTCCACACCTCTTTTCTTTTTCTTTATGAAGGCTCCCTTGAGACATCTCATACATCCTGTGGGTGTTCGAAAGCTATATATTTGTTCCTTCACTATTTTTTCATCGTTCTTTGACAATGTCCAAGGTGCATGGGGTAGCTCAATCTTTCCTCTGGGTCCAATTCGTGGCCAGGCTCGTCTCATGCGACCAATGTTACGTAAATCCTCCCTTACATTAACTGAATCGCGAGCCCCTATCAAGTGATCCCATAATGTAGATACAACATTTTTAAATATGTGCATGGGGTGCAACAGGTGATTGATCTTGAGTTCAGTACAGTACGGAAGATGAAAGAATATAGAGAACCTAACAAACAAACAATATATTATGTAAACATTTCATCATGCTAAATACTTTAAAGTCAATCGAGAGAAATGCACTTCTTATCGACTTATGCCATGTGGAGGGTGGCTGTCGGCATTAATCCATCTCTCCTTCGAATCTTGAATGGTTAGAGATTGTGGAGTCATTCCATTAGTAGGGAGAACATATTTGGGATGGTCAATAGGAAGAAATCGATGATGATTGTCGTAGATAACCTTCTTTAAACGTGCCGGCCTAGAGGAAACTAGAGAGGGACCGCAAATAGGACATGCATGATATCCTGACGTGGTTAAACTTGAAAAAACAAGTGAATTAATAAATTGCAATTGATTCAAGTCTTGAATTTCAAATATAGAGTTATATACATGTACCTGAACACTCTCCATATCCTAGAAAGTCGTGCATGATCCACAACAACATGGCCTTCAATGTGAAATCTCTAGAGGATGCAGATGCACTTGTATCTTGCACCTCAATACCTTCCCATAATATTTCTAACTCTTCAATCAAAGGCTCTCAGTAAATGTCCATGTTTTTTACCTTGTGCTTTCCAGGAATCAGAAGGGACAACATCACATGTCCCTTTTTAATTGCCATGGATGGAGGAATATTATAGCTCACCAATACCACTGGCCATACACTGTATGATGTGCTTTTGATGCCAAATGGATTGATTCCATCCATACCCAAACCAAATCTCAAATTTCTTGGCTCTTCTTTGAATACTGGCCACAAATTATCTATATGTTGCCATGTGGGTGTGTCTGCAGGGATCCTCCATTTTCCATCACTCGAACGATGACTAGCATGCCATGACATGAGCTTTCCAATAGACTTACACTTGAACATAAGTTTTATACGTGGAACAATCGAAAAGTGTCGCAAAACCTTACGAGGCACATCCATTGACTTCATCTCCACTTCGTATCTTGATTCGCCACAAACAGGACACTCTCGTGCAAACTCATGAATCCCACGAAATAAGACATAATCATTGACACATGCATGGATCTTGACATAATCGAGGCCTCCCAGAGATGTCAAGTAATGTCTTGCTTGCTCTCTCTTAGCTAGCAATTTGTTTCCTTTTGGAAGCATTTGTGATAATAATCTACATATATTTTAAAAGTGAATTAAAAAACCACCAACATATATTTCTGCCTGATTTCAAAATAGAGAGGTTAACAATTAATATTATGATTCATATAAGCCAAACTGAATTGATACCTATCTCAATAATGCATCCCAACTGACATTACTCCATCCATAAATTGTTTGCAAGTTAAGTATCTCGAGGGACGCACGAAGAATGGAGTACGTACAACCTTCATACAATGGAGTAGATGATGCTACATATAGTGGATCATCTGGCTTCGTAGAGTGACCTTCTCCCTGAACCGGTTGTGAAAATAGATGGTGTACCATGTTGTCCAAAATCTCATCCTCTACGACTTGATGGGGCATTTCATGAGGGCTTCTATCATGGTCATTAGTCTCTACTCTTCTTGAAGACTATGCCTCCTTGCGTCGACGTTTTGCAGTCTCTCGACGCCCGGGAGGGAGCATCTGAGGATGTGGCACCGTATCCTGCTCAACCACAAAAGGGAGTTCCATATACGTTGATATATAGTTCCCTAACATAGACTAGCAATCTTAGTGGTAAAAAAAAACAATGAATGCCGGTGATTTTTCTTGGTCCCATTCTCCATACAAGCTGAGGTGTGACATTGCAATTCGACGTACTCGAAAAATACACCCTCGACAACGATCACACATGCATCTAATTTTTTGTCGTAGCCATGCATCTCGATTATGAAGACGCAATGTTTCATCCTCACTTGAGGATGTTTTCATTGACTCACCAGCTTGCACCACACTAGGTGATGTTGACGTCGACATGATTAAACCTAATTCAAGACAACATCAAAATATTTGTCATTCATATGTTTACATAAGATCTTAATTTTAAATACACAAAAATCATCATAAATACATTAAATTTTATGATAAGAATTCACTATCAAAATTTATCTTAAAAAACATAAAATTATGATAAATCCCAAATGCGCGTCTATATCCGCGTTTAACTACGCGTCTATATTCGCGTCTATCTGAAAAATAGACGCACATATACACGCGAAAATAGACGCACATGTCAAAATTCAAACCATATTTAAATCATTTCTTTTCAAACTGCGCCTTTCCTCTCCTGCGTTTTTTGCAGTTTTGAAGCTTGAGTTTAGCCGACATGCAGTCTCTTCATGCCTCACCTCCTCATGACTCACCTCTTCTTTCATTTCAAACACACAAGAAGGGAAAAAGGAAAGCCAAGGAGAGGAAGAAAGAGAGAACAAGAAAGAGGAGAACAAGAAGAAGTAGCAAGCAAGCAAACAAGCATCAAGGGAGGGTAACTTACCAAGGAGAGGAAGAAGGAGAAGGAGAAGCGCCACCACCCGCCACACCAAACACCCAAGGTGAGTCTCTCTCTCTCTCTCTCTTTGTTTCTCTCTTCCTCTCTCTACTCTATCTATGTATTTTCCATTTGTGATTCCATTATAATGTATTGCATTATGTAAATCGTCAATGGCTGTCGTCGGTCTAAAATCGGCCGGCCTAGCGCGTCTGCTAGTGCGTCTACATCTCAGTGTAGACACGGACATAGACGCACAAAAATTGTCTCCTCTCAGTGTGTCTGAGAGGGTATCTTACAGCGAGTGTGCTTTGCAATGCACACGCGATTTTAGATGCACATTGACCTGGGATGCGTGTCTGGCAGCGCGTCTGTGCGGCATGTTAGATGCGCAAATAGACGCACATTGACCTGGGATGCACGTCTGTGCTGCACATTAGATACACAAATAGACGCGCTAGACAAAAGATGAACATCAATGTTATGTCAAAGGCTTAAAAATTGAAATGTTATACTTTTATACACATTAAAAACTGCAAGGTCCTATTATGTGACATCACTTAGAGCAGAATCTTGTTGCGTGGTATTGATTAACTCCTAAATAGAAGTTTAGTTAGATCTAAAAGTAACAAATTAGAAAATAGTATACTTTTATACACATTTATACAAACATTACATTCTATACATAAAGTGAGATTGAAACTTGTGTGTTCTACATCTGGATCTCGTGAATTAGAGCCCTCAGCTAGGCATATAGGCCGGATAGTCACCTCCACCCCTCATCCATGAGTTGCTTGTACTGCACAATATCCTCCTATATTTTTTGTATGCAAATAAATTTGTCTTTTTCCTGTGTTTTTTTTGCAGATGTCATATCCTGGTTCATCTAGCAATGACCCAGATGTGGATCGCATGAATGATACATTGGCCTCCTTTGGCAGGGGGGTCAATGCATTTTTTGGAGGTTTTCCTAGTAGGAAAGACTTCATGGGAGAGATGACCAGACACCTTGGCCGCTCTTCCACAGCGGCGGACGAGGTGTTTAATGTCATGTCTGGGATGCCTCTAGCGTCTTTGCTTGGCATTACTTCCCAAATTCCACATGCAGGTAGGTACTCCACATATAGGTACTCCATATGTAGGTACTCCATATGCAGGTACTCCATTTGCAGGTACTCCACGTGCTCCACGTGCATTGGCTGAAGCACAAGCATCTGCAGAGGCTCGTGTGTCCAGCGAGGCAGAGGGCAGTCGACAGAGATGGAGGAGGGAGAGTCGAGGGGGAGGGTTGTGTGGGGATTTCCAAGGAGGTGGCAAGCGATCACCCTCACCAGTAGATCATGTAGAGGAGGTTGTACACCATTACTATAGAGTTATAGATGCCGGTGGCATCTTTCATGATGATGAGGGAAGGGATGTAATGGCGTACATGAGGAGCATCGTGCATGCGACGTATAAAGATTGTTTCATTGCCTTCAAAAATCAGAAAATCGGCTTGTGGCAAGAGGTGTTGAGGGCAGTCCATAGGAGGTACCCAAATCCTGAGGGTCAGCGATTCTCGGATGATTGGGGACGTACAAAAGTGAGGGATATGCTTCACAACAAAAGATCCCACCTCATGACACGGGCCAGGGACTCACTGCGGAGGCTGGAGGAGGGGCGTGGAGCCTACAACCAACCACCTATGTGCCACCGCATAGAGTGGAAGAAAGCCAAGAAGAAAGTAGTTGAGAAAGTGAAGAGTCACCAGCACGCAGAAGCGCGACGGATCCAAATGGAAACAATGGGATCGTCGCATTACGGATCGGGCGGCAGAGAGTCGTGGGAGGCAGAGTTTGTAAGTATATTTTGATTTCTAGTTTTTTTAAATGTATATTTCTTTAAATTTTATATATATTTTAGTCTAATATATTGTGACGTCTAATTGTTTGTATATCTCTAAATGTTTTGCAGACTACCATCGTTGGTAGGACACCTACCCCTAGAGAGGTAGGTTACTATCGAGGCCATAACCGCGCAGCGACATGGCTTCACTTTTATGAGGAGGATGGTGCGCAGATCGGATGTTGTACGCTCGCGTAGTGAATGCCGGAAGGTCCCCAAGAGTAATGGAACTCTACTTTTTGCACAAATTACAAAGTAAAAAGCATGAATGACAAGAGCAAGAGACCAATTGGATGCAATCTCTCCCCATGCCTTGTGTGAGCGCTCCACAAAGCATGTATTTTATGTATTATTCATCTTCATGCTCAAATAATAGCCTAAATTACAAAATAGCAAGCTTTTAGCTTTTGAGTTTGCTTTAACACAAAAATAGAAATAAAGCTAATGGACGGTGCCCAAAGAGTCTGGCACGCCCAATACAATGTCCAAATAGAAATAACATAACCGTGCGCCCATGCGCATACAAAATAATAATAAATAATCGATGCCTCAATAAATAGGCATGACAAAATATAGGCGTGGCGTCTATCAAAATATAATCCATAAATCGAATACTCGCTATCCTCCAATGCTTTCCTCCGCCACTGCTGCTATCTCTATACATCAATTGAAGCATTCACAATCGTTAGTAAAATAATACAATTAAACCGACAAAAGTGAATACCTAGCAGTCTTCAGCTACATAAATAAATCAACTGGTTAGAAATAAATCCTAACCTTAATTTATTACGAGTGCGCACTCTAAACTCATAAATGTTTATTAATTTAATATGCATTTTTCGGAATCACCCGCTATGGAATCACCCATGTACACACTAAATTAATGAAACGCCGGAAAAGAACAGGCATCCCCATCAACTTCTCGCACAAAGAATCCACTTTGTGTATGAGCCCCAGTCATCAAAGTTTACGGAATCCACCGTAAAACCTCATGGAATCCACCGTGGCACGGAATCCACCATGAAATATGCCTCCTGGCATCATACCCCCGGGGTGGGATAGCAATTGACCTCAATTGCTATTAGCTCAATGTGGAGCTAACAGAGTGGGGAAATCATTTAAGTCTCTAGCGTGCATCCATTGTGCTTCCTCTACATGATGGTTCTTAAATTTAACTAGATATCTAAAATATCTTCGGTTAGTTCTAGTGCTCATAAAGTCAGTGTCTATGATAGCTTCTGGTTCAAGTATTTCAGTCTCTTCCTCTAACAAAGGTGGGTTTTCATAAACAGGGTGTACAGGTAATTGACCTCTAAATGGTCTCAATAAACTAATGTGAAATGTGTTGTGAATTTTCCAATGAGGTGGTAATTCAAACTTGAATGCATTGTCATTAATTTTATGAATGATCCTAAATGGTCCATAGAATCTAGGAGCTAATTTGACAACTGGGTGTCTATCTACACTTTGTAGTCTACGTTTTTCTATTCTCAACCAAGCATAATCATCAACTTTGGAATTCATTGCTTGTCTTTTCTTATTGGCTTGTTTGGTATATGATTGCTGGGCTTTGGCAATCATATCTTTAACCTCATCAAAAATAGTATTATGCATACTAGCAATATCATCAACACTTTGAATTCTATTTGACAAAGATGCAACAGGTGTAGATAATCTATATCCATAAATCACTTCAAACGGTGCTTTCTTTGTAGATGTGTGTGGTGTATTATTATATGCAAACTGTAATAAATGTAAATGTGTGTCCCATGTCTGAGGTTTAGAAATAGTATATGCACGTAAAAGATCTAGAATAGTGCTATTAGTGGCTTCTGTTTGTCCATTAGTTTCAAGATGAAATGCAAATGAGAAATCTATCTTTATGCCTAGGTTAGCAAACAGAGTAATCCAAAAGTTGTTACAAAATCTAGAATCACGATCTAAAATAATAACTTTTGGCAATCCATGGTTAGTGAAAACAGTTTTCAAAAACAATTGTGCTGCTTGTGGTGCTGTTAAAGTTTTCTTACATGGAATAAAATATGCTTGTTTACTAAATCTATCTACGACTGTCCAAATCATATCATGGTTAGATTTAGTATTAGGTAAACCAGTAATGAAATCCATAGAAATTTGTTCCCAAGGTTTAGATGGAATAGACAAAGGCATAAGTAATCCATACTGTTTACCATGATGTCTCTTAACTCTTTGACAAATCAAACGTTCAGAAACAAAGTTAGATACATCAGTGTCCATATGCGGCCAATAAAAATCTTCAGTTAACGTACGTAAGGTAGATATGATACCTCTATGACCTTGATATGGGGGACAATGAATTTCATTCAAAACAAAAGATCGGAATGGAATTGTAACACACAATCTCTTTTCATAAAACATAAATCCATCATTATATGACAATGAATCAATAGGAATGAAGTTATTTTGAACTAATTTATTCCAATCAGCATGAAAAGTAATATCCTGACGATAAGTATCTTTCATAGCAATCAAAGAATCAAAAGATATAACAGAAATGTTATGAATAGCAGGTTTTCTACTTAATGCATCAGCCACTACATTTTCTTTTCCGGGTTGATATTGAATGATAGGATAAAAACTTTGAATAAAGGATGCCCATTTGATATGTCGGTCAGAGATTTGGGGTTGGATAAGTAAATGTCTAATACTTTGCTGATCGGTCTTTATCATAAATTCTGAACCCATTAAGTAGTGTTTCCACTATCGTAATGCTTGTACAACTGCTAATAGTTCTTTGTCATATGTGGAATATTTCAGTTCAGAGGGTTTCAGCTTACAACTAGAATAGGCTATGGGATGGTTGTCTTGCATAAGTACAGCTCCTATTCCTGATCCACTAGCATCGGTCACTACTAGAAAGAATGGTCTATTAAAATCAGGCAACTGTAGGACAGGGGCATGGGTTAATGCATGTTTCAATAAGTCAAAGGATTTCTGTTGATTCTCGGACTAATGATAAACAATTCCTTTCTTCAGAAGTTTGGTTAATGGTAAAGAAAGTAAGGAAAATTACGTACAAACTTTCTATAGAAACTAGCAAGATCAAGGAATGAGCGTAACTCATGCACGTTTTTAGGTACATGCCAATTCAATATTGCATCTATTTTCTTAGGATCAACTTTAATTCCATCAGATGATACTATATGACCTAAATACTCAATTTCTGTTTTAAAGAATTCACTCTTTTCAGGGTTTGCATACAGTTGATTATCTTTTAATAACTGAAAAACCAATTACAAATGCTCATAATGTTCTTTCTCATTTTGACTAAACACCAAAATATCATCAAAGAAGATAATTACACAATACTGATATTTCAAAAAGATACGATTCATCATTCTACTAAACGTAGTAGGTGCATTAGTCAATCCAAATGGCATCACTAAAAATTCGTAATGACCAAATTGTGTCCTAAATGCAGTCTTGAATATGTCTGACGTATCTAGTCTCACCTAATGATAATCAGACTTAAGGTCTATTTTACTAAATATAGCAGATCCTTGCAGTTTGTCCATAAGGTCATCAACTCTAGGAATAGGATACCTATTCTTTACAGTGATCTTATTTAAAGCTCGATAGTCAATGCACATATGATAGGTATTATTCTTTTTCTTGACTAACAGGACAGGTTCACCAAATGGAGAACTACTAGGTCTAATCAATCCTCTATTTAGTAATTCCTCAACTTGACTTTGAATTTCTTTTTGCTCTATCTGGTTATGCCTATATGGTGCTTTGCAAGGTGGTTGTGTGCCAGGGATCAAATCTATTTTATAGTCTTCTGGACGTGAAGGAGGTAGACCAGGTGGTAGGTCTTCAGCAAAACAGCCCTTAAAATGTGCAAGAAATTCTTTATGTCTAGGATGCATATGATTTTCTTTGACTTGCAGTTCATTCACCCAAATGAGATAAGATTTACTACTCTTGCGTAATGTACGTTTAGCTTGAGTATGAGAAAGCAGTGGAAAAACATTAGATGCATGCATACCATATAATGTAATAGATTTTCCTTGAAAATTAATATTCATTGAATGTGTGGAATAATCTATATTTGGGTTATGCTGGTGACGCCAAGGCATACCTAAAATAATGTCATTCGACTGTAATGGAACAACTAGAAAATTTCTTCTTTCTGTGTATTGACCAATATGAATCTCTAAGTCATGCACTTCCTGTCACCATTATAGCTAGTGCCTAAGAATGCAGCTTTGATGCGGTAATGCATAGGTAGAGTCTGTAACTTCAATTCTTTTACTAGTTTTGCTAAAATAAAATCATGAGCGCTACCGTCATCATGCAAAATAATCTTTTCCTTTCCATGCACCAAACATTTCATAGTCAATAAAGAATGTGGAGTTGGCATACCTGGCAAAGTATCAGAAGTAGTAGTAGTGTCGTCCTCATCTTCTGTGAAATCAGGCATATCTTCATGTTTGTCTTCGTCCATTGCTCTAAGGTAGTTGATATGGGCAGGTGGCTTCTTTGAATGACAATTTGCTGCTAGATGTCCAGGCATTGGCTTGGAATTGCTGTGGGCGTCTGTCTCTACCTCGCAGCTTGTCTTCAATGTCGTGAGCTAGTGAAATGGCATCTTCAAGAGTAGCATGCTTGAACATGTTAACTTCAGCGTAATAATGCCCAAGGAGTCCAGACATATACTTGCACCTATGTGTCGCTTCAGGTACGTCTTCAAGCATGCGTAGCTAGAGTAGTGCATTTAAAAAACGCTCTGTATACTGAGGAATAGGCTCACGATCCCGTTGCTGGAGAAGATCCCATTGCTTAATAGCTTTCTCATGAAATTGTGGAGGAAGGAAATTCTGCATGAACTTCTCCTTGAAATTCTCCCAAGTAGCAGGACAATCTATACTCTTGCGTACTACAGTAGTCCACCAAAGAGATGCTCAATCCACTAAATGGTTAGTGACACACTTGATTTTATATTTTTCTGCATAGGTTTCCTCATGGAAATAGTCGTCAAACTGACTAATGAATGCTAGAACAGTTTTTCATTCTCGTATGCCATTGAAAGTACGAAATTTGAAACTTCTTTTACTTATCTTTGATTCCTTGCGGATGGTTTGAGCTTCAAGAGTTGCATCGATGGTACGTTGAATAAGATCTTCAGCTTGAGGTTCTTCTTTGTCAGTAGACGCTCTTTGTAAATTTGCCAGTTGAACTTGCAATGCTTGCCTAGCCCTTCGTTCTTCTTCCAATTGCATCATGATTAAGTCCAACTTTTGCTCCATCGTAGGTTCAGGTAGGTCGCCTTCAGCCATAAGATCATCCATATGTGGTTCCGTCATCCTGCAAAACTCAAAAGACCTTTCTCACTCAAAATCAAGTTAGCGGGATGAGCGTAGCTCAAGTTCGGGAATACAAGGCTTATGTATTTTTGGGTATAGCTTTCACAATCTTCAAAAAATCTGCGTTTTATCCTTCTTTGTATCTTGAAAATGCTTCAGCAAACCTACGTATAGGTAGAGTATCTTCCAATGAACAACTTTGCAGTTTGGAGTTTCTGCACAGGAACAGCCCTTCTAGGAGTTTTGAGCACAAGTCAGTTCTAACTCCAATTGACTAGTCTGACTTGCAGAGTTGCAGACTTATGTGACTTGCAGAGTTGCAGACTTGCAGAACTTAGTCGCTTTACAGAACTTGCAGAACTTGACTTGAAGAAACTTGCTCAACTTGACTGATTGGGTGTGACCTGGAGTTAATTATGACTTGCAAGATTGAAGAGCTTGTGTGACTATAGCTTAATTGATTAAGCTTCAAGCTTTATGGGTAGTAAACGGCGCAAATCGTGGGGGGGGCTGTTTTTTCAGCCAACAACGCAAATTTCGGAGATGTCTGGATACCTCGTGTTGACGATTTGAAGCTTAAAGCTTCTCTTAAGCTTTCTAAGCTTTAAAGTTTAAAGCTTGAAAGGTATGAAAATGGTGACTTATCTCTGTGTAACGACGACTTGATGTAGGAGAGTTGGGAGTGGTCCTCCGCCTCTGCAGACCGGTCCTTCGCGATCCAATGATGGAAACAGGGGTTCTTGATCGCCAGAAGTCTGCCTGTATCGACGGTTCACGACGAGATTTACTGTAAAGCCCAATCGTTCCAGGAGCTCCGCCTTCGTACGAGATGGGTGGCAATTGGAAGCTCTTGATCTCGGCTTCGCTCTAATACCACTGGTGCGTAGATCGGATGCTGTACGCTCGCGTAGTGAATGCCGGAAGGTACCCAAGAACAATGGAACTCTAATTTTTGCACAAATTACAAAAATAAAAAGCATGAACGACAAGAGCAAGAGACCAATTGGGTGCAATCTCCCCCCATGCCTTGTGTGAGCGCTCCATAAAGCATATATTTTATGTATTATTCATCTTCATGCTCAAATAATAGCCTAAATTACAAAATAGTAAGATTTTAGCTTTTGAGTTTGCTTTAACACAAAATAGGAATAAAGCTAATGGACGGTGCCCAAAGAGTCTGGCACGCCCAATACAATGTCCAAATAGAAATAACATAACCGTGCGCCCGTGCGCATACAAAATAATAATAAATAATCGATGCCTCAATAAATAGGCATGACAAAATATAGGCGTGGTGTCTATCAAAATATAATCCATAAATCGAATACTCGCTATCCTCCAATGCTTTCCTCCGCCAGTGCTGCTATCTCTACACATCAACTGAAGCATTCACAATCGTTAGTAAAATAATACAATTAAACCGACAAAAGTGAATACCTAGCAGTCTTCAGCTACATAAATAAATCAACTGGTTAGAAAAAAATCCTAACTTTAATTTATTACGAGTGCGCACTCTAAACTCATAAACGTTTATTATTTTAATATGCATTTTGTGGAATCACCCGCTATGGAACCACCCATGTACACACTAAATTAATGAAACGCCCGAAAAGGACAGGCGTCCCCATCAACTTCTCGCACAACGAATCCACTTTGTGTATGAGCCCCGGTCACCAAAGTTTACGGAATCCATCGTAAAACTTTACGGAATCCATCGTGGCACGGAATCCACCGTGAAATATGCCTCCTGGCATCAGAGGGTCTCATCACTGAGGACCAATACAACCGGGCCATGAGGATTCGATAGCCAGAGGAGGTATGTTTTTCTTACTTTCCTATTAAAAGTATAACTAATTATAGCTTTTTCTCCACCTTGTCTATATAAGCAACCCTGATCTTTTGTGTGTGTAGGCGAACCCGGATGTGGAGCACAGTGAGGAGGGGGATAGCGATGCTAGTAGCCATGGTGGTACTAGCGAGGATGTTTCCTCTTCAGATTCGTAGAGGAGCACCATATCTCCTCATGAGGCCTTCTTTTCTTGTATATGTATGATATCTCTTTGAGCCTACTGCTTGCGGCCATGCTTTAGGTCACAAGCACTCAAAACTTCCCTTGTAAATGCTTTGATATATAATGAATACATGGACTTTCACTTTCAATTCTCGTGCCTGTAAGATACATTGTCTTTTTCCCAAATACACAATCTGATAGATGCGCAAAAGTTCTATTTTGCGCGTCTATCAGCGCGTCTAAATTGCAGGTAATTCGCGTTTATTTGCGCGTCTATAATGCAGACTACACGTGCTGCATTATTCAAATTAAAAAAGAAAATTAAATATCTTTTTTTTTAAATGACATTTTTTGTTTTCTCGTTCGCATCTATCAGTACTTGTAAAAGCGCATCTAAAAGTGTGTATATGTGCGTCTATTGCGCGTCTATTTGTGCGTGTAAATTCGTCGATACATGCGATTATAGACGCGAAATGATAGACGCGCAAATAGACGGGCGGATAGACACGCCCGTAAGTTTTTCTCTGTATTCAAAAATCGTGTCTAAATGTGCGTGTATGAGGCTTTTATGTTGTAGTGTCGTGGCAATGCTCAAGGGTCTATCTTCCAACTTGCTATCTAATTAAGTCATTAGATAGCAAAGTACTCGACAATAATAGAAGATAAGAAACTAAGTGCTTCACAAACATTGGCTTGTTGCTGTAGTTCTATAAATCTAGGGATAATCGAGGGCTTTGGCGAATATGTGTTCATAGAATCTTTCTTGTTGTAAAAGGAGTTAGTAAGTTCAAATTTTTTGGTTTTTCCACCGCGTTTTTCCTTAGCTCCATACGATTTCAATGTTCATATCAATGGGGCATTGACAGCCACACAGGTTTCAATTCCAAAAATGATGCCTGTATAGAAGGTGAAGGTTTCTGTCGGTATGAATGTAATTAATGGAGGTTATTCCAGCCTAGCTTGAATTGGGCTGGCCGCAGTTGAGGCGAATCTGCCCATCCGAACCGGTGAGGGGGCTGATGTTGCCCATGTTCACCATAGAGGCCATGAAGCTGGTGAAGAAGGCGGACTGGTCGGAGGCGAAGATGTTGACGTAGCTCGGGATGGTGGCCTGGCCGGAGGTGGAAAGCAGCTCCTGGTCCGACTGCAGCAGCCCCTGGTTGCCCTGCAGGTTCAGGTAGTACTGGTTGTCGAAGGCGTTCTGTGTCATCGGATCCAGCGGGGCCGCCACATTCGCATTTCCGCCCTCAGGGCACGTGGCCTGGAGTGACTGGAGATAGGTGGGGTCCAGCGTGGGATCGGCCTGGCCGGTGCCGCTGAAGTTGTAGAGGCGGCCCACGAAGTTGACGCAGCGGGCGCGCCCGAAGGTGTGGGCTCCTGACAGCGCTGCTACGTCCTGCTCGTTTAGCCCCACCGTCGCGAACTTGCTGATGATGGTGGACAGTGAGTCGGTTGGTCCCGGTAGGGCTGCCGTCACTGCACTTTGGCTGGCTGCGCTGCTACTGTCTCTTCGTCCCAGCAGCACAGTCCACGAGGGCCCGCCCGCCTGCTTAGTAAAGCACTAGCGTTAGCATATATTTGCGACATCAGATCTTGATTACTATCGCCAAATAATGTATATATCCTTAGCATATATATATATATATGTATGGACAGATACTTCTCTTACCAGGACAACGGAGTCCCGCGCTGCCAGCGCCAGAATGTCAGCGCACGACACCGTGGCCGCACATGCGCCCTCCACCGCCGCCTTGATGTTGTCCACTACGTCGAAACCGCGCAGCGAGTTGTTGTTGGGGCGCGCAAACTGCTCCCCCGAAGCTCCGTCGAGGAGCAGCGATGCATCACAGCCCTGCACGAAGCAGTCGTGGAAGTGCAGCCTCAGTAGGGAAGCCGCCATGCCTGTGTCGGCGTTCACGGCCGCCGTCTGCACAGCCGATTGCACCACGCGCTCAACATCCGGGCACGACTGCGCATAGAAATCGGACGTGAGCTGGCCCGAGGCAGGTTGTATGCAACTAGCGAGAAGCAGGAAGCTGAAGCACACTGCAGCTGATGATAGCAGCACCTGCACTACAGCTAGTGCCTTACGCTGGTCATAAACATGCGGCCGCCTGATCGCAGGCGCAGCCTTATTATAAGAGCCGGCCATAATTCTCGCAGCTAGTTCAAGCTGCAGCTGGATAATATTGCAGGATTTGTCTCTCTAGCTCACACTAAACTTTGCTTCTCTCTCTCTCTGTCTCTATCTCTCTCTCAGTGATCTGTAAGACGTCGAGGTGAAGCTGAACAATGTCGTCTGCAGCATTTTATAGCTGAGTGCCGGCCTCCCCGCATGCAAGTATGAAACAGGGATGATTGGCGACTCGGTCGCTAAGCTCCGTCATGCGAACGACGTGGTCGACAGTCCTACAAGGAAGAAGAGTGCCTCGAATCGACAGCGAGAGATGTTTGACCGACCGCTCCACCGGCCCCATAGCCAATTATGTAGCTTTTACGTGTGCACTTCGCCTAGAACTTTGACCTGGTTACTAGAAAAAGCGAAACTTGTAAGACGTCTTCTACCATCATGTGAGGACAATGTTGTTCGAGTGAGTTGGAGGGGCCATTCATCAACCTTCGTAATAGCAACCTCCTCCCTAGCAGGAGTATCCTTGGTTCCTACTCCTCTTACACCCTCTTTGCCTTTTCCCCCCTTCCCCTCCACTACTATCCTAGTTTCACCCCCTGTGTCTCCCTTGCCCTCCTCCCTCCCCCTCCTTGCCCCTTCCTCGCACCCTTAAGGACGTCACTATGTATAAAAGTAAGTCACATGAGATATAAAAAAACACAACCTTACAAATGTTATATATTCACATAAGAAAATATTTTAAAATGTATAAATTCATTTATAGAAGGGCATTTTATATTCCACATGTAAAATTTGTTATTAAAGAACATTGTGAAATCATATAATTGGCCTTGATCTTTGATAGAAGGTTGTGATGAACCTCAATGAGTAAACATGAGGTTTAATATGTATAGCAAGCCCAATCTAGGAATGAGCTTGATGGGCAACATAATGCGATTATGTGTGTCAAGGATGGCCTTTCCATAAAACTTTGAAAAAGGAAACAAATATTTCATCATCAAACTTCATAGTCTCTCTTTCAAAATTTTCTTTGATCATAAAGAAAACCTATCTTCCATCTTGTTGCTCTTTACATTTTACATCCAAATGTATTTTAGATCCTTGTTCTACATAGTATTAGAGCTAGATTAGAGAAAATTTAAGTTCATTCTGTAATGTCCCCATTACTTGTTTATTTTAATAAACAATGTGTGCATATATTCCAAAGAAAATTGATTTATGTTGCACATTCTTTAAATGAAACTGACTCTACTTAATAAGATAATAATTATTATTAATGAGGTATTATATGCCAGTTCATGGAAGAAAGACTTGGGAAACCCTCCCAAGACTAGCTTATTAAAACTATGTTTGTAGTATAGCGCAACAAACAGAACTAGCCTAGTGGATAGTCACTTGGCAGTTAAGTGCACTTGGGTGACGACACTACTGCCTGCCGAGATGGGTGACCTCCTAGAAAGATTTTCCTACAAGCTAGTGGAAGCTTCTCACACGCATCCAACGGCGCCAAGGAAGCCTTCGTAGTCCGTTGTCAAGTATGCCAAGGCCAAGATGCCTTGGTCACTCCCTTGGAGTGACACCATCACGGCACACAGTGCGTCCTCGCCCACATATTCATCAATTTTTATCTTCACACTACAAAAATGGAGCCTCTCCGTGACGTCATTAATGACATCGTCAAAAATGCTAAAAGAAAACATTGTCTTTTTGTCATCAATAACGTCATAAAAAACACTAAAAGTAGGCGCCCTCTCTTTATCCCCCGCCGCCTTCCCTCCTCATTACTATATAAACATGGGTAGAGCATCACGTCAAAGACACACAATGATCCATGTAGAAGTCTCTCTATTGCTATTGATGCCATGAAGCTCTGCTGCAATCACCCGAGCCTCTCTTTCAGTCTCTCTCTCTCTCTCGCCAGTCTTATGTGAAAACGTTGCCCGAACCCATTAAGCTTCTTCCATGGCTCCCAAGAGACATCTACATCCTGAGCGAGGTCATGCTCAGAGAGCTCCCCAATGCGAGGAAGTTATTGCTACTGTTGAGGGAACACAACACGATGGTGAAGCACAAGTGGAAGTTCACCCCGAACCCATTTAAACCGAAGAACTAGCCATCCCACAACAAATTGAGGTTGCAGCCATAACCTGTAATCATGATGGATGGCTAAACAAATATAATCAGGTTTAATGCATTAAAAAAAGGATTACTTTTTAAGCTAATAACTCTAAACTTTTCTAACGAGGGATAAGTTAGTCCGTTACATAGATTACGATCAGTTAGAACATACTTAAACTTACAAAAATATATTAGTATTATCAATTACTTTTTAGGAAGGAACACAGACATTGACGAAGGAGATAGTTTCTATGCATTGCATTGACAATTGTGTTAAAAATATTTTATGGTTATGAATGCTTTTGGATTTGTGAATAATGAGTTATGGCTCTTATGATTCTGGGCTTGCATAATCGGATGAATTGTGGATTATGGTGGTTCGGGACATTGGGATTCCCAGCCCAATGCTCCCTAACACTCTGCAGAGTGTGGAAAAACTCACCTGCAAGTGGGGGTCGTACGCTCTTGAGGGAGGTAGGTGTTTTTGGTTTTTGATCACTCGAGCACCTGAGAGGGCAAAGGGCCAAGTAGTAAGTTCCCTTGTTATGTAGGATGGCTCCGAAGGCTCAGGGAAGCTTAGAGGGGCTCTAAGCCAGTAAATTCCCTATTGACCGCGGATGGAGTGTGATCACATGCAGCCTAATCCCAAGGGATTTGAAGGTCCTATCTTGGACAGTGTCTTCTTGCGGAAAGACGATGTGGTGACGCCGCGCGTCCACTATTGTGAATCTAAGGGCGGAGTATTTCAGCAAGAATTTGAAAACATTAGTCAATGACATTGGGAGTTTATTTTCCATTGTGTGTATCTTTTGTGTTTGCATTTACATGACGCACAAGCACATGTAGTTAGGCTAGGCACAACTTCTTCAATGCATTGTTTTTTTTTTGTGGGAGCATCGCTTGATTGATTGCATAGCATGGTTTCTAATTTGCAAACTGCATGAGTGATTGGGCACGAAATTCTTTCCCCAAGCATGTTCTTGTTAGGAAACATTCCACAGAAGACGATGTTCTTTTGGCAAGATCTTGAATATGAACCCCTAAACTTGAGAAGTAATATTGAGTTCAACAAAAGTGTTTATCACATTAGCAAGAGCGACAATTCTAAAGAAAACTTGGACCAATGTTTATTTTTCACTCCAAGTTCTTTCTATCTTATGCTCATTGGCTATTGCCAAACTTCCTTTCTAAATGCTGAGAGGCCTTGATGGAAAAGTTGCCAGAAAAGCTACTTGAAGAAATTGATGGAATGTTTGACATGGGGTTTTAATATCAAAACAAGGATCTTAAGAAGAGCAGGGTGAAAGGAAAAACACTACAAGATATAGACCTTATAGCGACGTTTAAAGTGACGAAAATACAAACAACAAAATTTGCCCCCGTCGTCGCAAAAAGCGTCGTTATTGGCGATGCCATAGAATCGCCGCTATATGCGTCGCTAATGCGACGCATATAGCGACGCATATAGAGACCCATATAGCGATGGTTACAGAGAATCTGCGACGCTAATACCGACGGCAATAGCGACGCGTGCAGGTATTTTGCGACGCTAATAGCGACGGTAACAGAGAAAAAAAAAAATTTGTGGCAGGGCAGCAAGCTGCCCTGCCACATATAGCACTGTGTGCTGTATGAGAGCCATACAAAATAGTTTCTGCACTGCTTCATACAAAGCGTTTGCAAACAAAAAGAATGTATACTGAAATTGATACATGAAATAAATACATAATTGCATAAAATGCGATTGGTACAATCATGAAACGATATCACTAATACATAGAAAATGTCTACATAGATCAGGCGACTAAAAACTAAAGGTGTGTGAGCTCTAAGGATCCAAGGGCGAGCTAGAAATCCTCGTCCCCCGAAAGCTCGTCCCGCCGTAAAGGAGCATCAAATGGATTCTGCAGAAATAGAAACAACATATCAATCCACCATACAATAATGCATTCAAATATCTCATGGTAACTACGGACAAGAAAGATGAGTGACTTACTGGGCCGCCGCGTCTATACAATCGGTCGATCAATGATCTGAGACCGTGCTTCTCCGCATATCGAGTCTCAAGGCCTTGCGGATCGCGATTTGTAATGGAGTGCTGCAAAGAAAACAAAATGCTAACTGTTAGAAACATGATTGTGAGTACAAAGAATATCTCAAAAAAACAAATAAGCAAAACAAAAGAGAATCTTACAAAGTCCTCCAAATATGTCCTGTGGCCGCCACTCCCAAGATGATGTATCGATCCGGCCTCGATTCGTGCCCTCGCCGCCTCCCGCTGCTGACTCCAACGTCCTGGCGAATTTGTAGCCTCCTCCCTCAGTCGGTGCCAGTCGTCTGCATCTAACCACTCGGGCTTTGGAGACCCACTCTTGATTGCCTTGCGTGCGTCGGATCGTCTATGCGACATGTATGCACGCATGCAATCCATCATCCAGCCCGTAGAGAATCTATCCACTGCGGCTGGCACCGGGAACTCCTCGTGCAAGGATGCTACTATGTACTCCTTGCTCCCCTCCGGTATGTTACTCCAATGATCCAGGACGTTGTGCCGAAAAACTTGTTGGCACAACTCCCTCATGCGAGCCATCACCCTCCTCCCCTCATCATTCATGATGATGGCTCCTGACCTGCCATCCACTAGGTATCCATAATCCCTAGGAGTGTGCCGTGTATGGGCCCTCTCCCACCTCCGTCCACGCTCCTGGGCATATCCAGGAGATCCCTGAACATCCGGTGTACCGACGGGGGTACCCTCTCCCGGAGTGCCACACAAAGGGGTGCCGCCAGAGGGTGTGCCACCAAAAGGAGTGCCACCAGAGGGGGTGCCACCAAAAGGAGTGCCACCAAAAGGCGTGACATCTGCCGACGGCTGCGCAAAAGCCGGAGTAACTGGAGTGGACGTCCCCACAGGTGTGACAAATCCTGGCGGTGACCGATCTCCAGCTGAACGACGAGACGGAGACACCGCGTCCGTGTCTCCACAGCAGCACCCCCCTGATCCTCCTGCAGTCGCAGTCCCTCCCTCTCGCCCAAGTCGCGAGCGTCGAGATCGTCTACTCGAAGCTGAAGCATCTGATCGCACCGAAGCTGATCTAGCAGAGCGTCCTGACGAAGAACGAGACAGCTCCTGATCTGCTATCTCTCTGAATCTCGCGAGCTGATCTGGAGACATACGTGCCATCATCTCCTGAAACTCCTCATCGCTCATCCCTCGACTCATCCTGAAAATGTCGATACCTGCACATATAAAAAACAATGTTAGAATAATCAATTTAAACTATACAAAGCACATTAATAAAATCATTTTTGAAAAATCCCTCTTAAAATGCATATCTTATTTACCTATATGGAATATCTAAACAACGAATTGAGTAATACAATTCTCCAAGAATGAAGTATTCTATGGTCCCATGTTAATCTCCTGACACAACTCTGCATACACTGGAAGGTCGATAGACATGTCACCGCAAAACAACGAGTCTGTCTCGTTCTCAAAAAATTCTACGACTTCTGTATTTCCATCATTGCTAGCTGATGCAGGCTCCAAGCTTGCGGTGGCCTCCACCCCTTGTAATTTCGATCCCTCTATTTGCATATTTTCTTCATCTATGCCTGGAACATCGCTTTGATCATATACTCTCGCACCTCGAGGAGTTGAAGGTATAACATACCACCATCGAGGTTGTCGGGGATTTGGATAGAAGATTACCTGTTCACAAACACTTACAAACCGTCTTCAAACCATTGTGACATAAACCATGTCGTATTACAATTAGCAAGCAAATGCCTAGTTGCACCTGTTCACAATGGGCCGGCAACACAAAGGTGTCGCGTAAATCCATCCATTTTTTTTCGGAATCTATTTCGAGAAATCCACATGGACCTCGTCGAACTGTTGCGCCAGCTCCTCCAAGTACCACTTTGAACCACTGCATGTCGAATATTATCATGGAGAAGCTACGGTAATCCACCGTAATAATACTTTGCAAATTCCCAAAATACTCGATCTCATCCACAACCGTGTTCGGATCCGTTGCTCGTCGCCGGCTCTCTTGCTCAAACCTTGCCATGACACCACAGTCCATTGTGGAGCGCATTTTGTCAATACGCTCCACCCGAAAATGCCGTCCGCGCGACCACGCTGCACTATATATTTTGTACTGCACATTGAAACACTCAAATTAGATGTAGCAAGCAAATTTAGATACGACACATTCTAAACCCCTCATTACCTTTGGACTACATCCCCTCGAGAACTCCCACTCCTCCATTGAGACCTCTGTCCCTTCGCTGGATGCTGCGGTCAAGGCTCCATGCAACCATCGTGTTGACATAAACCGCGGCATCTCCTCCATGCCTTCGGGATATCGAATCGGTCGGTGACGCGTACTGCGTCGGAATTCGGCTCGTGCTTCCTCTTGATCTTGCCTTGCAATCTGGTACTTGGCGAGCCACGTCTCCATGGAGGCATGGTGCAACATACAAAAGCGATTCACCTTCTCTTCCATTGAGGCATCCATTCTTTTTTCTACCCCATTTCCAACCACCACATCTCCAGTCAGCCTGTCATCGTCCTTCAGCGTCCATAGCATTTCATTGTCTGGTTCCACCGTTGGTAGCCATTGTGAGATATGCACTAACGCCTCTGACACCAACCAACCTTCCGCCATGCTACCTTCCGGAAGAGCTCGTTGTCGCACAAAGCCTTTCAGGGTTTTCATGAAGCGCTCCAGGAAGAACATCCATCGCGTATGGACAGGTCCAGCAATCTCCACTTCATCCACAAGATGCACAAGAAGGTGAACTTGTATCGTGAGCATGCTAGTGGGCAGGTATTTCTCAAAGAGACAGACCGTCTCAACTGCCTCCCGCCTTGCGGATTCAATAGAGGACGTCTTAATCTCTTTCTGTGAGATCCATTGCAACAAAGTCGACAGCTTGTAAATGGCCCCGCGAATTTTTGGAGTTAGGCATCCCGCGATCGCGATCGGTAGGACAAACTGCCAAAAATGAGAAAGCATTAAGAATAATGGTCACTTTTCAAATTTCAAAATGTCCATGCTAATTAAAATCCATTCTGTTCACAAACCTGACATATCTTATGCCAATCATGGGATTTTAGCCCAGAAAGCTGGTCATCTTTAGAAAATGCGGACCTGAGAGAACGCATCATACCTGTCGGAGTGCGGATAGACTTGATTACTTGCTTCACAATGCGCTCTTCTTTGGTAGACAAAACCCAGGGAGCGCGAGGAAGCTGCACTCCCCCTTCAGCACTCGACTGCGGCCAAAGCGCCTCCATCTTACCTACCTCCTTTAAATCCATTCGTGCCCCTATAGTGTCTCTGTTTCCTGTGATGTGGTCCCATAGCAAGCTGCCCACATTTTTGAAAATATGCATGGGATCCAACAAGTGGTTGACCTGTAAGTGGGTCCAATATGGCAACTCGTAGAAAACTGAGAACCGCCGCATTCCATTTGGATGTGAATCTGGGTTTACCATTTTTAGCTCGTACCAGCTTGCAGCGTTCATACGTGCTGGAGATCGTCCAAGAAAACCTTCTCTGAGTTCATGATCCTCCGGCAAGAAAGCGGCGTGTCCTTGGTATACCATCTTGTTCATGGTTCGTGACCTTCGGGAGTCTAACTGTGGCCCACACAATGGACATGCATGATAACCTGAGGTAACGAGACCTACAAGGCGATCCACGACCTAGTGAATACTTGATTGAATGAAATAAAATATAGATATTACCGGCGAGAACAAAGGTCTGCTCACCTGAACACTCTCCCAATCCCGGAAAGTCATGCATCGTCCACATGAGAATGGCTCGAATGTTGGCTGACCGCCGACCATCGCGCCTGCTCATATCTTGCACCGTGACCCCCTCCTCCCACAAAATCTTAAGCTCATCGACTAATGGACGAAGATACACGTCCATATTTTTTACTTTGTAGCGGCCCGGGACGAGCAAGCTAAGGATGAGATGTCCTTTCTTCGTAGAAAGCCATGGAGGAATGTTGTAGTTGACAAGCACTATAGGCCACACACTGTAAGAAGTCGAGCGCAGACCGAATGGGTTCACACCATCCATGGAGAGACCGAGCCGAAGATTCCTTGGCTCTCGCGCAAAGCCTGGGAAGGTAGAGTCAATGTGGCTCCATGCGCGCGAATCTGCTGATATTCGTTGAACTCCATCCGTGGACCTATTATGCACATGCCACGTTGTCAAGCTTGCCATGGCAAACGTGCGAAACATGTGGTTTATGCGGGGGATGAGCGGAAAGTGTCTGAGGACTTTTTGAGGGATGGTTTGCCCTTGCAAGTCCTGTCGATACCTGTGAGCACCACACTTTGGGCATGTCTCCATACTCTCGTATTCATCTCGAAACAATATGCAGTCGTTGATACATGCATGGATGTTATTGTAGTCCATGCCAAGCTTCCGTAAAACATGTCGCGCATCATCACGAGACTCAGGCATGGTGTTTGCAGGTGGCAATATATGATATTTCAATAACCTGAAAAAATCATAAAACACCTTGAAAAATCTATCCATGTTTGCAATAATACTGTTTAAAAAAAAAAACAATGAAGTCTGTGTGCAAGGTACCTGAATAACTCAGTCACACTCGTATCGCTCCAACCGTATTTTGCTTGCACACTTAAGAGTGCAAGCAATGTCTTCAACCGAGATACTCGGCACCCATCATATAATGGTATGGATGCTTCCTCTCTGAGCGGGTCAGATGTCTCAACATCCATGGGAATCAATGTATCGATCATTGCCTCCATCTCAGGCTCCAAGATTGTAGGCAAGTCGGGAAGGTTGTCTGTCTCCTCTGGCATTGACGGTATAGATGGGCCTTGCGAGTGGTCGATTGGCTCCTGCAATCCATCCATCGCACGTCCACGAACTCTTCTAATTGGCCGCAAAGGGTGCACTCCCCCTTGGGTCGAGACATCACCCCCCTGGATACAAAATTTACCAACAAGACCCAATCTTATTGTGTATGGTTTTCAATTAGCTTAAGAGTACAATGCATGAAAAATGCTAACTTCAAATTACCGTACCGTTTGCTGAAAGTCTGCAATCGCCTGATCAATGATCTCAGATTGAAACTCACCAAATCGTCGTACGTGTTCTATAGACAATCGGCGTTTTCGTCTAATTGCCAACTTGCATTGAGAGCAAGGACATGGGACACGCTGATTAAGATACGACTCGCGGTCTTGAACAATAGGACCTTCTTCGTTTGCCATCTTATCTACATTACAGCAAACAAGGCTTAAATGGATAGCTTTATGGAGATGTACGTCAAGTTGCAAGCTAACCATAAACCTTGCATTGTATATAGTAGTCGAGAGATTATCCGATGTTATATCTCGGCCTTGTATCATGCTCAATGATTTGTTTGTCCCGGTAGATAATTTTTTGTTATATCTCGACTTTGAGTATAAGTAATCCATTTTAAAATTAATGCGCGCCATCTATGAAATTTTATAACTATAGTAATAAAATTTATTTCAATCAATTCTACTCATAGTCATAAGACCTGAGAGAAATTATCCTATACTCAATTTAAGGGTTTCTTTTTCTATAACAATAATTTTGGGTTCATTTTGATGAAGTACATGGCCGTATGCAAAGCAAATTGCATACCATTATCAATACGTATATTATCTTAAATTTTCTTCCCTTCCCTCTCCCTCTCCCTCTCCCTCTCCCTCTCCCTCTCTCATTTCCCTCTCCCTCTCTTTCTCTCACCCTCTCTTCCTCTTCCTCTCCCTCTCCCTCTCCCTCTCCCTCTCTTTCTCTCTTCTCTCTTCTCTTTCTCTCCCTCTCCCTCTTTCCCTTCCCATCGTATACTCTCATTTCCCTCTCCCTCTCCCTCTCTTTCTCTCTTCCTCTCTTTCTCTCACCCTCACCCTCACCCTCTCCCTCTCCCTCTCGTTCTCTTTCTCTCCCTCTCTCATTTCCTCCCTCCCCCTCCCTCTCCCTCTCCCTCTCCCTCCCTCTTTCTCCCTCTCCCTCTCCCTCTCCCTCTCCCTCTCTCTCCCTCATTTCCTTCCCCTCCCCCTCCCCCTCCCTCTCCCTCTTCCTCTCCCTCTCCCTCTCTTTCACAATAGTTCCCTCTCCCTCTCTATCTCTCTTTTTCTCTCATTTCCTAAACAAGCAAAAAATATTCTCTTTCTCTCCCTCTCCCTCTCTTTCTCTCTTTCTCTCACCCTCACCCTCACCCTCACCCTCTCGTTCTCTTTCTCTCCCTCTCTCATTTCCTCCCTCCCCCTCTCTCTCCCTCTCCCTCCCTCTTTCTCCCTCTCCCTCTCCCTCTCCCTCTTCCTCTCCCTCTCCCTCTCTTTCTCTTTTTTCCCCTCTCCCTCTCTATCTCTCTTTCTCTCTCATTTCCTAAACAAGCAAAAAATAAAGTGATTTAAACATCCTCCAAGCAAAAGGGAGAGGGAGAGATACAATGCACTCTCCCTCTCTTTCTCTTTCTATCCCTCTCTCATTTCCTTTCCCTTCCTCTCCCTCTCACTCTCTTTCTCTCTCATTTCCTCTCCTAAAAAAGTAAAAAATAAGGTGATTCAAACATTAAACAAGCAAAAGGGAGAGGGAGGGAGAGAGAGAATGCATTCTTCCTCCTTCTCCCTCTCTTTCTCTTTCTCTCCCTCTCCTATTTCCTCCCCCTCCCTCTCTCTCTCCCTCTATTTCTCTTTCTCTTTCTTTCCCTCTCCCTCTCTCTTACTCTCTCGTTTCCTCTCCTAAACAAGCAAAGAAGAAAGTAATTTAAACATTAAACAAGCAAAAGGGAGAGAGAGAATGCACTCTCCCTCTCTTTCTCTCCCTCTCCCTCTCTTTCTCTCACTCTCTCTCCCTCTCCCTCTCCTTCTCTTTCATTTCCTCTCCTAAACAAACAAAAGAGAACGATTTAAACCTTCAACAAGTAAAAGAAAGAGAGAGGGAGACTCACCAATGAGATATGGCGAGCGTGGGTGGCTTCTCTTTGCAACGAGGGCTCCTCCTCTCTTCACGAACAACGACGGTGGCGGCGGCGGTGGCAAGTCTCTTCCTCCTCTTCTCCCACAAAGCCTTGGCTCTCTCCCTCGCTCTCTCCCTCGCTCTCGCTCTCAAAAGGCGAAGAAAACAAAATGAAAACGGCGCTCTGGTTTCGGCCGCGCTTTTTTTCCCTGCGGCGTCGCTATTTGCGTTGCTATATGCGTCGCAAATGCGACGCAAATAACGACGCTAATTACGACGCATATAGCGACGCCTATAGCGACGCCGATATCTGCCGTCGCTAATCGGCGTCGCTATTGCCCCATTCCCTTGTAGTGAAATATGATACTATTTTTCTACTGAAAGTTGATGAACTACAGGGATTTTCTTCTTGGTTCCAAGCATTGATGTTATATGCCAAAGAGTAGAATGTGTCCTTGTATAAAAGCTTATTTTATAGCTAATAATAAGAAGGCACCAATGATATTTCTAACTCTAGAATACAAGGAGACGCCACTATCAGAAAGTATTGAACTCTTTACATGGACAACTTCTGAAGCAATTATCACATAAGATTTTGCATCCACTATTGTGTTAGGCTTCTTGTTTGACAAGACAAATGGAATCTTGCTATGATTGGGATAGAAGACATTTTCTCCTTCGAAGATGTGTAGATGAAGCGATACTCTAAAGCGCGTCATCTAACAAAATGCTAAGCAAATGATGATACATGTAGTATTAATGGCTGAATATAATTGCTATATTAATGACCTAGTCTCACTGTCGTCAAGCTATTGAAAAAAACAAAAGATTTGAGCTTCAAGAGAAGCTAAAGCCTTAAATAGGAAAAGCCACGGATTTTTGGCATGTCCGCAGAAATGTGCTATTGAAGGAGGTAGAGTATGAGCTTAAAAGGACGGTGACCTGCCTGCAATCGGGGAGCGAATCGACAACATGAAAGGTGACGACCAAGAAGAAAAAAAAGCAATAAAGGAATCATTGGCAAGGAAGGCAAACAAAAGGAAGGAGCTCAAAAGGGTGGAAACTGCTATGACAGAAGAACTCCGAGAAGTGTTCCGTAAACAGCGGTCCGAGCTGCAATAGAAGAAGACCATTTCAATTTTTGCAACCTCATGTTGACTATCATGAATACAAATTTACCCTTTTCCTTGATTTCAATTTTGTTTGAGTGTGTAGTGTGCAAGCAGGCTTTCTTTTCTTTTCAACCACTCATGGATCTTGCAATCACAATTCAATAACGATTGTAGGGATTGTGGTACATGTTACTTGTGTTAGCTCGTGAGCTTCCAATTTACATTGGCTTTGTGTGTTCTTTGACTCGTAGTTTCACAAATCCAAGTTTTGATTTAAGTTTAGTGTCTGCATCTAAAAGTTCACTACACAATCCAAGTTTCGCAAATGCAAATGTGTAATCTACTATGTGCCTTGGTCCTAGGTGTGTGTAATTAGTAGGTGCAACGGGAATGCATATGCACATGGGTTAGTAATTGTAATGGTAAATGCAATATATTTATGGTATTTCATGAATTGAGTGATTGAATCAAATGCCTTGCTCATGTTTGTACCCAATTTGATGATGGAATCCTCCTTGAGGAATTTGAGGATTACATAACAGAGGATGCATCCAATTGGAAGGTGAGACATCGAAAATAAGACCCCTGAAATCGAAGGAAGCTGTGATGAAGGCTGATGAAGATCGACAAACCTGCAATAACAACGACAAAAATGAAGAGACAAGGAAGTTGTTGCAGTTCGCAGAAGACATGAACGATGGAGGGCAGTAGATCCAATCGAGACTCCAAGGAGAAGAAACATATTTTGGAGCAAGCTTATGTGCACAGTCTCCCTAATGGCCCATACCTCCATCTCAAGTCGTCAAAATTGTCCTCCATCCCCCGAAGATCTCGTTGAGTTTGGCTACTCAAAGCGTCCCTGCAGCGAGCGATTTCACAAACTCCCACGCGAAAACCATGCAACATCTGGTGAGCTTGACGTGAAAGCATTGCTTCTGATTGTCGAGATGGGAGACTCTTCAAATACTCCACTCACTTCATCATCGAGTGCTTCTTCCTTTTTGATCGATGAGATGAAAATTTTATTACAAACTCTTTCTTCAGCCTTTATGATGCAGAATCAGCAGATGGAGTTATTTATGCAGCAGCAGTAGCAATTACGTCAGCAACAATTGGATCAACAACAAATGCTACATCAAGAACAAGAGCATACACATGGAGCAACCAAGGGGACTGAGGTTGTGGTAAGTGAGCATAAATTATTTGATAGTCAGAATGTTTCAGCCTATCTTAAAGCTTTTGAAAGCTAGATATGCTTCTTTGGAGTTCCTACCAACTGGAGCAACTATTTCTTACGGCTTGTCATGCTTGCTTTGTGGGTTAGAGTGACTAATTTATTTGTGCGAGATTCCAACTTGAATGTCTTCAGGAAGGTACTCAAAGATGAATATTTTTTGGAGGATTATGGTATTGCTAAGTGGAAGACATTCAAAGAATGGGTCTATCAGCCAAACAAAGGTCTTGTTGCTTTCGAGTTATTGTGCAAGTTTGAAGAATGTTACAACCAGTTGGATGCCCTTGAGCAAAGAATCCTAAACTTGGAGAAAGTGGAGTTATTCTTGGAGGCGACTGATCTTGCACTTTAGGATGAGTTGGGAAATCTTCTTGAACACCATACACAGCCTATGGGATTGAAGACAGATTGGCAAGATGATGTTGATGTGCTTTCCACATTGACAAAGAGGCGAAGATGGAAGGCTCACTTAGAGAACAGTATGCAAACACCTCTAGCAAAATCTTCTCCTACCTCGACTTCTCCTACTTCTCCTATTGCTTCTTCAACTTCTTCTCCTACTTCTCATCCCATGTTTATGCCTACTTCTATGTTTATACCTATCTCTATTCCTACTACGGTTGGCAGACCATCTGAAATACCAATTGTGGAAGATATGATGGAGAAAATTTTAAAGAACCTAAAAGACCTTCAAAAAAAGATCACTAGAAGGAAGCAGCAGCCAGCTCTAGTATTAGTCCCAATTTCATCTACCCCTACAAATTCTTTTAGAATGCCGAACTCTCAGGGAGTCAAAGTGCTTACGAAGAAGCGAAAAAGAGAATATCTAGTTTCCTTGCCTTCTTATTTAGAACCAGAGCAGAGTATGACTGAAGTTCAAAAGCTGAAAGTACAGGAAGATCAGAAAGCCCCGAAAAAAAAAGATCCAAAGCCAGAAAAACAAATTGGATTCAAGCTCCTTCTCATTACTGACTTGAAGAAGATTTAGGAGAATAATTTTGATGAGAAGATTTGATGATGTCCTATTATGCTCAGATACTATTAAGGATCTTTCAGCATTGATGAAAACTCAAAATCAAGAGACGTCATATGTCTTACAGGTCCATTCTCTAGTGATGAGTTGTGAAATTGCTGATTTGCTGCTTCAAAAGAATTTGGGTGTGCTGAGGATTCTCAACAAGAAGTATTCTTTGCTAACATATTTCAGCAAAAAGATTTGGGTGTTGCTATTTATACACATCAAAATTTATGTTTACCAGGGTATTTTCATCGAGGGGTGAAAATTGCAGGTTATAGTAATGAAGCTAGAGTACAACGACAATTTAAGACAATTGACAATAAGGTTAAATTACCTTTGGATAGGGTTGATGATTTGCCAAATTTTACACCATTTATGAAGATGGATATAGATAAGATTGGAGTCATGAGATTGTTTGATGATCAACTAGCCAAAGATGATCTGGATGTTTTGAAGATCTATGACAAGCCACTAGATACAGAGATGATCTATGAAGACATACCTACCTTGATTTATCTATATGATCCAGGAGGATGATGTGTTAATCCATGTCATCTTACCTACTTGTCATATTACCTAGATGATTTCCCATATGATCCTGGTGGGAATAATGTTGCAAGTGGTAAACAAGTTGGCACATGCCGAAGGATGTGTAGGTTTGGAGGGGGTGGATATCATGACGCTACATGTCCACTACTGTGAATCTAAGGGTTGAGTATTTGGCCAAGAATTTGAAAACATTAGTTAGCATCATTAGGAGTTTATTTTTCGTTGTGTGTATCTTTTGTGTTTGAATTTGCATGATGCATGAGCACATGTAGTTAGGCTAGGCACAATTTCTTCAATGCATTCATATTTTTTTTTTTGTGGGAGCATCGTTTGATTGATTGCAAAACATGGTTTCTAATTTGCAAACTGCATGAGTGATTGTGCACGAAGTGAAAGGTAAGAAGGATCGAAGCTTGCACTCGAGAGCTATGGTGGGAGAGCAAGAGCAAGAAAGAGAGAGACAAGAAAAGGGAACTCCAACAGTCACAATGTGTGATTGGGCCTTCCTTTATTCAAACCATCACTAAAAGAATAAATAATAAAGTGACTGTGACAGGCGCCCACCACGTGCAGTGTGTAGTGGCAATGACTGTCAGTGTAGTAATACAAGGGCGGCTAGGCGGAGGCACCTTTACCCCCAACAACCTTCCAATTAAAGGCGAATCTGCCCTAGTGAGGAGTGAAAAGAAAAAGAAAACGATAGTACAACATGTACACATGTACAATAGGATGAGGAAAGACGTCATCTCATCCCACGCCCATCAACCTCGTGAGGAAGGCAAAGCGCTCTATAGAGAGGCCCATGTATCTCACCTGAATGTGTTTCATCTTCGCATGGAAGACTAGATTCTTAGCTAACTAAATAGCACTCATAGGATCCGAATGCAGTGTAGGGATAGCATCAATACCAAGGTCAGCAACCAAACGACCCAACCAAATGGCCTCCTTGCAAGCCTCAGTGGCTGCAACATACTCGATCTCTGTAGTAGAAAGGGCCGTGCATTTCTGTACCTTGGACATCTAAGAAATAGCACCTCCAACATATGTGAATACATAGCCAGAAGTGGACCTCCTACTATCTGCATGTCCTGCATAATCAGAGTCAGTGTACCCCACGATTCCTGTATCCTGGCTGCCATAGCATATGCACATATCTAAAGTGCCCTTTAGGTACCTCATGATACCCTTCATGGCATCCCAATGCTTCTTGCCAGGTGTAGCCATATAGCATGCCACAACACCAACTGCAAAGGCAATATCTAGATGAGTGACTATCATGCCATACATAAGAGTGCCCACTGTGGATGCATAGGGAATCTTGGACATCTCGGTCCTCTGTTCATCTGTCTGCGGACAATAAGCATGTGATACCTTTACATAAGAAGGGAATGGACAACCAATAGGCTTTACGTCCTGCATGCGGAAGTGCTCAAGGACTTTATGAATGTACTCCCTCTGTGACAAGTAGAGGAGTCCTTGATGCCTGTCACGTCTAATGCGCATACCAAGTATGTGAGCGGCTTGTCCCAGTTCTTTCATCTCAAAGCTCTTCTTGAGCTGAGCCTTAAGCGAATCTAGCTCATCATGAGCTTTTCCTGCTATCAGCATATCATCCACATAGAGGACCAAAATCAATAAAGAACCATCATGGGCTTTCTTCGTGTAAAGACACAGATCCATAGCACTCTTGCTGTAGCCATGAGGCATCAAACTTATGATACCACTCCCTAGGTGCCTATGTCAAGCCATAAAGACTTTTCTTCAATTTGCACACTAGGTGCTCCTTGCTAGGTTCTGCAAAGCCCTTAGGTTGCTCCATATAAATCTCATCATGCAAGTTCCCATGTAAGAAAGCCGTCTTGACATCCATCTGGTATAAATCCAAGTCAAGCTGGGCAACTAAAACCAAGACTAAGCACAAGGTGGTCATCTTAACCGCAGTAGAAAAGGACTCATCAAAGTCCACACCATGCTCCTACTTAAAACCCTTTGCTACCAATCTAGCCTTGTATACCGGCTTAGGGTGTCTAGGGTACTTTTCAGCTTGTACATCCACTTGCATGGCAAAGCCTTCTTGCCCATAGGCAAGAAAACCAAATCCCAAGTGTCATTCTTATGCAAGGAGTCTATCTCAGACTGCATAGCCCTCTCCCAGGGGTGCTGTCACCCCTATGCATAGTCTCATCATAAGTGAAAGGCTCTCCTACATCTGTAACCAAGACGTAATGCATTGAGGGCTGAAATCTATCAGGTGGATGTCTATCTCTAGTAGACCATCTCATGGCAGGCTCTGCTGCCTGCCCAACTGCCTTGACCATGAGCATCTGTTGCAGTTGTAGGCTGTCCAACTGGCTGTGCGAAAGCTCTCGACTCCTCCTGAAATATGACCTTGCAGATCTCAACAACTCTCTCAGGTTGCCTATGCATCTCGTCTTCATGGAAGAATACATCATGACTGTGGATGACTTTCCGCGCCTATGGATCCCAGAGATGGTAACTCATCTCGCCTGCATCCCCATAACCAAGGAAAATGCATCTAACACTCTTAGGATCCAACTTACTTCTCTTGTCCCTGGGCACATGACAAAATGCCTCACATCCAAATACACGGAGATGTGCATAAGAGGGAGGTTTTCCAGTCCATACCTCCTTGGCAACCTAGAAATCCAAACCACTAGAAGGTGATCAGTTTATGATGTGCACAGCTGTACTAACTGCCTCAGTCCAAAAGCTCTATGGTAGCCCTGCGTGGCTAAGCATACTACATACACACTCCTGGATGGTTCTATTCATCCTCTCAGCCAAACCATTCTAGGGGGGGTATAGGAGGCGGTCAATTGATGCTTAATACCCCTCTCAGCACATAACTGCTCAAAAGCACGTGAGACATACTCACCCCCATTATTTGTCCATAGGCATTTTAGCCTATACATAGACTGGTTCTCAACCAATGCAAGCCATCTCTAGAACACAGCCAAGACATTGGATTTCAACTTAATGGGATAAGCCCAAACTTTCCGTGAAAAATCATCTATGAAAGTAACAAAATACTTGGCACCACCCATAGACTGACAAGGCATGGGCCCACATACATTCGAATGTGCCAATGCCAAGGGCTCACTCATGCATGGCCTATCAAACTTCTTATGCGTAGACCTTGTAATGTGTCCACTAGAATCATCTAGGACACGTCTTGGCAGTCCATCGGAAAGGATGTCTAGAAAACTCCGCCCGGCACTCCCATGGAATGTTACGGGTTTTGCAATCTAGGTCTTCCCGCGTCTGCCACGTAGCGGAAGTATCCTGGCCGTTTCCCACTTAGGATCGACCGGAATTAGGGTTTTCCTGTTTGGTCATTAGCTAAGAACAACTAGCGTCAGACCCGATCGAACTACTTTACGCAGAAACGCCAGGTCTGAAGCGAATTCACGCTGCACTTGGTTTAAAGAGAATGGGAAACGAGAGGGATGCAAGGCTCAACCTCTCTACCATAAGGCATAGTCCCATTCCATTCCCCTAAAACAGCGTAAATCGGGTAAGACGTAACTCTAGGTTATGGCTCTCGTTATTCGCTTTGATAATGATGATCATCCCGCTGTTCTTCGAGATTTTTGAGAAAAGTTCCCGGCTAACCGGGACCACCCAACCGTAGGACGGACCCATGGTCCATCCTCCGCACTTTCCTCGGTTTGTTTTAGTTATGTAATTATCTAACACATTTAATTTGACATATAGCAATCAGCTTCTTTAATTAATCCTGTTAAGCACTGGTTCCTTCACGTAATCTTATCACGTGACATAGAAAAACAATATCAGACAAATTTTTTATTATCATTTCATCATTTTATCTTTGAAATACAAGGAGTTCCGCTCGTAGTCTTGTCCATATTCCGCCCGAAGGCTATCCAGTAATCCGCCAGGGATCACTATTCCAAGCTTCTGCCCATAGACTAGTATGCGGGCCTCGAGATCCAATCCCGAGTCACGTTAGCCTCTTGTGCAGGACCCGGAAGGCGAGGGATTTACGGCCAGAGCCCCCCCTGGCACCCAAGCGTCCTCCTGCTCCAAGTAGAGCTCAACGGAAAGACCTCTCGCGGCGGGTTCGGTCCACGTTCCCGGCGCGGTCAATAACCCCCTTGGTTAGGGTCAGGCAGGCAGTCGGGGGTAACTGAAGCTGCTTCTCCCTTCAGGCCTTCAACCTGAAGCATTTAGATATCTTTTCATCCTTTAGTTCCTTGAGCAAACAATGCAAACAGTGCTTTCTAAACTATTACAAGCACAATCAATTTCCAGTGGTCGTTTATTTGGCCAACTGTTAAGGAGTGAATCCTTCTCTCCGAATGCCTCCAGCATTCGATCTGGGATCAATTTCGACTTGGCAAGAACCTCAAGGGTTTGTTCGTTCACCCTTTTTGTCCTTGAGTTAGGGCTATACCCTGTTAACCCAACTTAACCAATACCTTAGGTTTTATTACTACTAAATCCTGGCGGCCATGTCGCTTTAATTTATTGATTGATCATTTGCGTCCAAGCAAATACCTAACTTCCCTTAACTTGGCAAATTTTCCCAATGAGGGTGATGTAGCAGGATGACTACTCATCCCCTTGCAAGCTAAACTTGCACAAGAACCTGCCAACCTCATTCCAAGGAATGGCAAAACTTTCTTGTGATCAAACCACAAGGCTATGCGACGTTGCAACTTGTTGCACAAGTGACGCCTCCATTCCAAGGGATCATTTCACCCATAGAATGGTGTTTTCTGGTCAAAGAATTATGATTAGACTCGAAGTAGGGTTTAGGGTGTCTTCTTACTCACCCCAATCCTAATTGCACTAGACCGACAACGTTCGGTCCTAGGGATTCCAACTCAATCCAAGTTCTAGCATTAGGTCGAATGATCCTTAGGGTAGAAACCCTAGATCATTATTTGCGTGCGCGTCCCATTGACTCAACTTTCCGGGAAGGTGGGTAGGACCTTTGGGTTTGAGGACTTCGACTTGGCATCCAAGTACGATACTTGGCTGCATTTCTAACGTGCCAAGCCCTAGCTAGTACTTTGGGGTTTTTATTGAATCGGCTAGTTATGCCTATACGAAACCCTAACAGTCATGATACCACAAATGACTTGGGTAAGTTGACCTACTTGTCTTATGACAAGGAGAATTCTTTCCTAGAGATGATAAACTTGATCTAAAGTAGAAAAATAGTTGCAAAATGTTACAATACATGTAAACATGTAATTCATTATTTCTACGCACCATAAGATCCGCAATAGCCCTATCCCTTTTTTGCTAAAGTCAAAAGGGCATGATAATTTGAAGAATAACTTACATAGGGCCTACTAGGATTTACATCAAGGAATAACACCTACAACCTTTTGTCTAAGTATTTGCATTTAATGCTTTTATAAGCCATGCAATCATTCCTAAATGCAACTTGATGAAATGAAATTTGCGAAAGTATAAGTGCGACCTTGGATACAACAACATTGTGAATGAAGTTCATGCAATACTAAGGCAAGTGTCGATTTAATCTATTTGCAAGCATCTTTTCCCATGCAACTTATATAAGATCGGGGTTCTTTTTCATGCCGTGCAACAGAAATTAACACTTTCCTCATGCGAATCCTAACGAAGGGAGTTATTGCAAAAATACTCCTTTCCTTCATGACCAATGCACTTAACAATTTCCTCTTTAACCCTAGGCAATATGTGGCTTTCCTTTGAAAATGCACGACAAGACAATTTACTATTAAGGTCGTAAGATGGATGGACAAATAGCGTTTATATTGAAAATACCAATTTTTTCCAATTGCATTTAACTAGGCTAGGTGAATTTGAACATGCACGGGTGCTTCTTAATCCGTGGAATCGTCATGCTTAATGCATTACTTTAGTATGAAATCACAATAGAAAAAAAACCTGGGTCTATGGGCTCGGGGAGATGTCCACGTGAATGCTAGGAGAAGAACCTCCCGCAGGCGCGCCTTGCGACTTCTTGGGAGCCATCGTTAGCGTGCTTACGGACTTTTGGTTTTTCTTTACCCTTACGTGATCGGTGAGTCTTCTCCAACCGTTGCGAGCAGCTTCAAGATCTTTCCCCTTTTCCCTCGTACGCCGGAGATCCCTTCCAAAGTGCGGATCCTTGAGAGTACCGGCCTTGCGGGTTTTGGGCTTATGGAAGGCCCGGTTTTAAAACCGAAAAGGTCGCGTAGGACCAAGGCTTATGGCCTTATCCTTAGAAGCTTCTTAAAGAAGCTTCTAGGAAGCTTCTGGAGATTAGCAACGACGTCGGGGGGGGGGGGGGGGGGGGGGGGAGGCCCAATGATTGGGAAGGAAAAGGCGTCGAGGACAAGGGAGAGGACTTGATGGCGATGGCGAGGATGGGCGGCGGCCTGGTGGTCTCCAGCAAGGCGGCGGCGTCCTCCTTCTCTCCCAGCGTCGACAGCAACTTCCCTTCCTCTCTCCGCGCAGCCTCTGGCCTCCAGCATTCGTCTCCCTCTCCTCCCCCTTCAACACCTAAGAGGGTGTATATATAGGCATGGGGGGGGGGAGAGAAGGGCTCCACCACATGGCCCCCTGCATGGGTTCCCCCCTCCCCATGCAGCCCACGACTCCACCAAGTCCCATCCCCCCACACTCCCTCTCCTCCAGCCGTGCATCGGCTGGGGAAAAGGGATAAAATAAAAAAATTTGCCTTGATAATATTCAATTTGCCCCTCCCAAGAGGGTGTTTACGTGTGACTTGTGGGTTTGAACTCTCGGGTTTGCTTTGCCAATGCGGAGGTCCCGATTTCTCGCGTGCAGGTCACAGATTACACTGCCGGCAATTCCAACAAGAAAGATAACCTTTGCACGAGGTTTACGCAGTGTGTGGGAAGTCAATATTCACGGGTGGGAATATTACATTCTCTCCCCCTTAGAAGAATCGAGATGTCCTCATCTTGAGATAAACTGGGGATATTGAAGGTTGAGAGAGCTTTCATCCATCCAGGTAGCATCCTCTTCGGGATAATCTTTCCACTGGACGAGACATTCTTTCAAGGTTCTAGATCTTAACTGTCTCTCCCTAACATCTAAAATCTTATCCGGTCTTAGTTCAAGGACTCCTTGGCTAGGCATTACAATTTGTTGGTCATCAAGTACATGATTAGGGTTGGGTACATATTTTTTTAAGAGACTAATATGGAATACATTGTGAACTTTTAGGTTATCCGGAAGTTGCAATTTATAAGCATTGGGTCCCAGGCATTTGAGGATTTTATACGGCCCACAATACCTTGGACTTAGCTTCTTGCATTCTCCTAGAGATAGAGAACTCCTTTTAGGGCGTACACGAATGAAGACCATGTCTCCTTCCCCGAAGACCCTCTCTTGGCGTTTCAAATCCGCATATGCCTTTTGTCTATCTTTGGCTGTTTGTATGTCTTGTCTTATTGACCTTATTTGGTCATCCATGTCTTCCAACATTTGTCTTGAAGCTTCAACTCTTAGGGTTGGATCAGAAAAGTTTAGGGGACTTCGACAATCATGACCATACAATGCCTGGAAAGGAGTCATTTGAATGCTCTGCTGGTAAGAAGCATTGTAGGCAAATTCTACTAATGGCAAGTATTGAGTCCACCTCTTCGGCTCTCGACAGCAGTAAGCCCTAAGCATATCCTCAATAATTTGATTCACTCGCTTCGTTTGTCCATCCGTTTGGGGATTGTAGGCGGTGCTAAAACAGAGTTGAGTCCCAATAGCTTCAAAGATAGCTCTCCAGAAGTGTGATGTGAAGAGAGAATCTCGATCACTAATGATTCTTTTAGGTAACCCATGTAGCTTGAATATTTCCTTGATAAACAATCTTGCAATGTCAGAGGCTTTATAGTTTGTCTTTACTGGAATCAGGTGTGCAACCTTAGTAAGCATGTCAACTACAACCATAATGGAGTTGTATCCTCCTTGGACTTGGGGTAAGCCCACCACAAAATCCATACTGATGAATTCCCATTTCATTTGGGGAATGTCAAGTGGTTGCAATTTTCCTGGCATCATGACATGTTCAGCCTTGATACGTTGGCAAGACAAACATTCAGTGACATATTTGAGAACGTCACCTTTGAGCCTCTCCCAATGGTAGCTCTTCCTAACTGCATTAAGAGTTTTTGCATAGCCAGGATGTCCTGCGAAAGGGGAATCATGAGCTTCCCATAATATCTTCTGCTTAAGTGACTGGCTTGTTGGTATACACAGCCTTGTTCTGTAGTAGACAAGTCCATTATCAATGGAAAATTCCTAATACTTAGCTTGTGACTTCAGATTCTGCTCCTTGGTAGATATTTCTTTTATCATGGTTTGGTAGGCCAAATCATGGCATGCTTCCTCTCTAGCTAGTTCGAGTATAGGGTTGCTTGGCATAGATACCTTTGTAGCCAGAGATCTGGCCGTTGATGGATTCTGCAAGATTAGGGAATTTAGGAATGCCTTGCGACTGAGTGCATCGGCAACTACATTCTCTTTCCCTGGTCGATACTTGATTTCAAAATCATACTCCTCCAATACTTCAATCCATCGACGTTGCCTCATGTTGAGCTCGTTCTGGGAAAAAATCCATTTGAGACTCTTATGATCGGTTACTAGAGTAAACTTGTTACCCAACAGGTAGTGTCTCCAAAGCTTTAGAGCATGGATGACAGCTAATAATTCCAGATCATGCGTGGCATAATTCTTTTCATGACTCTTCAATTTCCTTGAAGAATATGCTACTGTATGACCTTCCTGCATAAGTACACACCCCAAGGCAAGAATGCTGGCATCAGTTACTACCTCGAACTCCTTATTGAGGTCAGGAAGTTTTAGAATAGGTGCTGTTACCAAACATTGCTTCAATTGGTCGAAGCTATTTTGTTCGGGAGTTGACCATGTAATAGAAGTCTGCTTCTTTAGTAAGTCGGTAAGAGGTGCTGCAATCAAAGCATAGCTTTTGATAAAGACCCTATACCATCCTGTCAAGCTAAGAAAACTACGTATTTCTTTGACGGATACTGGTATTGGCCATTCAAGCACATCTCTGACTTTGGCTGGGTCTACTGATATTCCTTCTGATGATACTATGAATCCTAGATATTCAATCTGACGTTTGAAGAATGCACACTTCTTCATTTTTGCATATAGCTTATGAGACCTCATTGTCTCAAGGACAATCCGAAGTTGAGGTTCATGATCTTCTTCCTGTTTAGAATAAACTAAAGTGTCATCGAAGAAGACAAGCACGAAATCATCAAGATATGGTCTAAAAATATCATGCATTAATCTATTGAAGGTGGCAGGTGCATTTGTAAGCCCGAATGACATAACCAAGAACTCAAAGTGCCCATATCTTGTATTGAAGGCCGTTTTTGGAATATCTTCATCCTTGATCCTTATTTGATAGTAACCTGACCTGAGATCAATTTTGGAGAAGATCTTTGCACCTTGAAGGCGATCAAGAAGCTCATCTATTCTAGGAATAGGATATTTGTTCTTGGCTGTTGATTGATTCAACCCACGGTAATCAATACATAGTCGAAGTGTCCCATCTTTCTTTTTCTGGAATAGTACTGGAGCTCCCCATGGTGAGTTGCTAGGCCGGATGTAACCCTGATCTAATAGTTGCTTGAGTTGTTCCTTCAACTCAATAGCTTCTGGTATGGACATTCTATAAGGTCTCTTTGCAATTGGCGCAGCTCCAGGCATTAGCCTTATTTCATGATCAACTTCTCTTGGAGGTGGAAGTTCAGTTAATTCCTCAGGGAATACGTCAGCGTATTCCTTTAGCCAAGAGGGTCCCTCATGAGACTCTTGCTTTTGATCTAACTTGTTGAGTTTGATCAGGTAAACAGGTAATCCTTTTCTAACCCCTTTTATGATCCGCGATACTTTGGCTAACTGGATTCTTGGCACTCCCGCCTCGCCTTGAGTTGTAACAAACTTTCTTTCAGAGTTTCGAAAGGAAACTTGACCCTTTCCACAGTGGATGTGGGCGTCATTAGGCTTAAGCCAATCCATCCCGAGTAGACACTCATGGATACCTAAATTCATGACTCTGAATTTGACTAAGGTTTTCTTTCCTCCCAGAAAGAACTCTTCCTTAGCAGTTTGCCTGATACAAGTTACCTCACGACCGTTTGCTAATTCCACAAGTAGGGTAGGTGCTTCTACTGTGGCTATTCCTAATCTTTTAGCACACGCTGGTGAGATAAAGGAATGTGTACTGCCACAATCAATCAAGGTTTTGAAGCCTTTACGTTGATAGTCCGATGGTGTTTGAATCACCGAGAACTGGCGATTCGGCCCCTTCTTGTGTAAAGCGGCATGGATTGTCACTCTTTCGAATTCCGCTTCCATAGTCGGATCTTCCTCTTCTTCTGCTTCACATCTTTGCCTATTGGTAATGCAGGCAGTTCTTCCTCTTCCACGGGTGGCGGCTCCTTGACCGCGGCCTGCACCTTGACGATGTCCCTCACTGAGCTTGGGACATTGCCTTTTGAAGTGACCGAGTTCGTTGCAGTGGAAACATCGGAGGTTTCGGCCATTACTGTGAGTAGGAACAAACTTGTTGACGTTATTTGTCCTTGCTTTCTTCCTTTGTCCCTGATTGAGACCTTGAACTCTCTTCACTTGGGGTCTGAATGCTCCTCTGTTCGGGTCGCTATAAGACCAATTCTTAATACCCCTTGGTCTAGCTTGCACTTCCTGAATTATAGGTGCCGCTCGAATGAGTGCATCCTGAAGATCTGATGGTCGCATAGATTCGAGACGGGTATTTACGGGTGGATTTAAGCCCGCGCAAAATTTGGACACCTGTTGCGTCGTGTCCATTTGTGGCGCATACTTTAAGAGTGAGACAAATTTAGAGTAGTATGCGTCAAGGGTGAGTCCTAACTGTTTTAGCTCATAGAACTCATTCATTTTCTGTGTACGATATGCAGGTGGCAAATATCTCCCCTGCACGGCTTGATTTAACTTCTCCCAGGTAACGGACCCCTCTGAAGTCCCTTGATCCCTGCACCATTGTTTCCACCATAGTCTAGCTTCACCGGTGAGTTTTAATTTGGCGAGCATGGCCTGATTGGTAGGTGCAGTACCAGCTGCTTAAAAGTAATCCTCCATAGATTCAATCCAAATCTTAGCATCAGGCTGGACGAATCTGCCTCTCCCGTCAAACTCGGGTGGCTTTATCTATTTGAGGAGGAACTTCTTCTCCTGGATCACAGCAGTACTTGATGTAGGGGGCGAATTTGGAACCTGTACCTGGGGTTGTGCCTGGGTAAAAGTTTTCTTAACGTTATTGTATGATAATTGACATTAGCTTATCTTTAGTTCAGCTATCTCGTAAATCATGAAGCTACTTAACTTTTTGTAACAACCCTGATGCATAGTCGGATATAGATAAAAGAAGTCCTTATTTATATTTACATGGGCGTAGCCTTATACAACATCTCGTGTGATGATAATCCAATCATTACATTTAGTTTGGGGAGAACAACGTTGTATTGCATTTGTCTACAGGAACTGTGTAATAGTAGGGTTTTGGGTTATGGATCTTTAGGAGCCGATAATTCATTGGAAGTTCAGGATATCCTTTCTGCTGGAATCCATACTTCTCATGGCGGCCCAACACCTTAATCCTGTCGGCTGGAATTACACGGGTTACTTCCTCATATACATATGAGTTCAATTCAACCCTCCGACCTTGAATATGCAAAGTTGAATTTACGTGAGCTTCCACAAAAATGAACAGCTTCACGACTTTCAAGTCTTCCAACCACTTGATCCTCTTTAGGTTGGTTTGTAGATAAGCGAACCAGTGGGCAGCTATATAGTAGATTCCTGAAGACCCAGTCCATCTTTGTTCTATATATAAAGGTGATGGATTATAAATCTGCTCCAGGATGTTCATCATTTCAACTCTCTGCCTATAATGCGGAGAATGCATTGCAGTCATAAACATGATCCGGAACACCAAAAACTTGTTCCACGCTTCATAGTTCTGCAAGACAGCATTGAAGATTAGGAAATGTTTGGACAGCAACAATTTCTTTACTTCATTTTATTGAGATCTCACGAAAACAATTCCGTTGTTGATCGGCTCTGATACCAACTGTAATGTGTCCACTAGAATCATCTAGGACACGTCTTGGCAGTCCATCGGAAAGGATGTCTAGAAAACTCCGCCCGGCACTCCCATGGAATGTTACGGGTTTTGCAATCTAGGTCTTCCCGCGTCTGCCACGTAGCGGAAGTATCCTGGCCGTTTCCCACTTAGGATCGACCGGAATCAGGGTTTTCCTGTTTGGTCATTAGCTAAGAACAACTAGCGTCAGACCCGATCGAACTACTTTACGCAGAAACGCCAGGTCTGAAGCGAATTCACGCTGCACTTGGTTCAAAGAGAATGGGAAACGAGAGGGATGCAAGGCTCAACCTCTCTGCCATAAGGCATAGTCCCATTCCGTTCCCCTAAAACAGCGTAAATCGGGTAAGACGTAACTCTAGGTTATCGCTCTCGTTATTCGCTTTGATAATGATGATCATCCCGCTGTTCTTCGAGATTTTTGAGAAAAGTTCCCGGCTAACCGGGACCACCCAACTGTAGGACGGACCCATGGTCCATCCTCCGCACTTTCCTCGGTTTGTTTTAGTTATGTAATTATCTAACACATTTAATTTGACATATAGCAATCAGCTTCTTTAATTAATCCTGTTAAGCACTGGTTCCTTCACGTAATCTTATCACGTGACATAGAAAAACAATATCAGACAAATTCTTTATTATCATTTCATCATTTTATCTTTGAAATACAAGGAGTTCCGCCCGTAGGCTTGTCCATATTCCGCTCGAAGGCTATCCAGTAATCCGCCAGGGATCACTATTCCAAGCTTCTGCCCGTAGACTAGTATGCGGGCCTCGAGATCCAATCCCGAGTCATGTTAGCCTCTTGTGCAGGACCCGGAAGGCGAGGGATTTACGGCCAGAGCCCCCCCTGGCACCCAAGCGTCCTCCTACTCCAAGTAGAGCTCAACGGAAAGACCTCTCGCAGCGGGTTCGGTCCACGTTCCCGGCGCGGTCAATAACCCCCTTGGTTAGGGTCAGGCAGGCAGTCGGGGGTAACTGAAGCTGCCTCTCCCTTCAGGCCTTCAACCTGAAGCATTTAGATATCTTTTCATCCTTTAGTTCCTTGAGCAAACAATGGAAACAGTGCTTTCTAAACTATTACAAGCACAATCAATTTCCAGTGGTCGTTTATTTGGCCAACTGTTAAGGAGTGAATCCTTCTCTCCGAATGCCTCCAGCATTCGATCTGGGATCAATTTCGACCTGGCAAGAACCTCAAGGGTTTGTTCGTTCACCCTTTTTGTCCTTGAGTTAGGGCTATACCCTGTTAACCCAACTTAACCAATACCTTAGGTTTTATTACTAGTAAATCCTGGCGGCCATGTCACTTTAATTTATTGATTGATCATTTGCGTCCAAGCAAATACCTAACTTCCCTTAACTTGGCAAAATTTCCCAATGAGGGTGATGTAGCAGGATGACTACTCATCCCCTTGCAAGCTAAACTTGCACAAGAACCTGCCAACCTCATTCCAAGGAATGGCAAAACTTTCTTGTGATCAAACCACAAGGCTATGCGACGTTGCAACTTGTTGCACAAGTGACGCCTCCATTCCAAGGGATCATTTCACCCATAGAATGGTGTTTTCTGGTCAAAGAATTATGATTAGACTCGAAGTAGGGTTTAGGGTGTCTTCTTACTCACCCCAATCCTAATTGCACTAGACCGACAATGTTCGGTCCTAGGGATTCCAACTCAATCCAAGTTCTAGCATTAGGTCGAATGATCCTTAGGGTAGAAACCCTAGATCATTATTTGCGTGCGCGTCCCATTGACTCAACTTTCCGGGAAGGTAGGTAGGACCTTTGGGTTTGAGGACTTCGACTTGGCATCCAAGTACGATACTTGGCTGCATTTCTAACGTGCCAAGCCCTAGCTAGTACTTTGGGGTTTTTATTGAATCGGCTAGTTATGCCTATACGAAACCCTAACAGTCATGATACCACAAATGACTTGGGTAAGTTGACCTACTTGTCTTATGACAAGGAGAATTCTTTCCTAGAGATGATAAACTTGATCTAAAGTAGAAAAATAGTTGCAAAATGTTACAATACATGTAAACATGTAATTCATTATTTCTACGCACCATAAGATCCGCAATAGCCCTATCCCTTTTTTGCTAAAGTCAAAAGGGCATGATAATTTGAAGAATAACTTACATAGGGCCTACTAGGATTTACATCAAGGAATAACACCTACAACCTTTTGTCTAAGTATTTGCATTTCATGCTTTTATAAGCCATGCAATCATTCCTAAATGCAACTTGATGAAATGAAATTTGCAAAAGTATAAGTGCGACCTTGGATACAACAACATTGTGAATGAAGTTCATGCAATACTAAGGCAAGTGTCGATTTAATCTATTTGCAAGCATCTTTTCCCATGCAACTTATATAAGATCGGGGTTCTTTTTCATGCCGTGCAACAGAAATTAACACTTTCCTCATGCGAATCCTAACGAAGGGAGTTATTGCAAAAATACTCCTTTCCTTCATGACCAATGCACTTAACAATTTCCTCTTTAACCCTAGGCAATATGTGGCTTTCCTTTGAAAATGCACGACAAGACAATTTACTATTAAGGTCGTAAGATGGATGGACAAATAGCGTTTATATTGAAAATACCAATTTTTCCCAATTGCATTTAACTAGGCTAGGTGAATTTGAACATGCACGGGTGCTTCTTAATCCGTGGAATCGTCATGCTTAATGCATTACTTTAGTATGAAATCACAATAGAAAAAAAACCTGGGTCTGTGGGCTCGGGGAGATGTCCACGTGAATGCTAGGAGAAGAACCTCCCGCAGGCGCGCCTTGCGACTTCTTGGGAGCCATCATTAGCGTGCTTACGGACTTTCGGTTTTTCTTTACCCTTACGCGATCGGTGAGTCTTCTCCAACCGTTGCAAGCAGCTTCAAGATCTTTCCCCTTTTCCCTCGTACGCCGGAGATCCCTTCCAAAGTGCGGATCCTTGAGAGTACCGGCCTTGCGGGTTTTGGGCTTATGGAAGGCCCGGTTTTAAAACCGAAAAGGTCGCGTAGGACCAAGGCTTATGGCCTTATCCTTAGAAGCTTCTTAAAGAAGCTTCCAGGAAGCTTCTGGAGATTAGCAACGACGTCGGGGGAGGGAGGCCCAATGATTGGGAAGGAAAAGGCGTCGAGGACAAGGGAGAGGACTTGATGGCGATGGTGAGGATGGGCGGCGGCCTGGTGGTCTCCAGCAAGGCAGCGGCGTCCTCCTTCTCTCCCAGCGTCGACAGCAACTTCCCTTCCTCTCTCTGCGCAGCCTCTGGCCTCCAGCATTCGTCTCCCTCTCCTCCCCCTTCAACACCTAAGAGGGTGTATATATAGGCATGGGGGGAGAGAAGGGCTCCACCACGTGGCCCCCTGCATGGGTTCCCCCCTCCCCATGCAGCCCACGACTCCACCAAGTCCCATCCCCCCACACTCCCTCTCCTCCAGCCGTGCATCGGTTGGGAAAAGGGATAAAATAAAAAAATTTGCCTTGATAATATTCAATTTGCCCCTCCCAAGAGGGTGTTTACGTGTGACTTGCGGGTTTGAACTCTCGGGTTTGCTTTGCCAATGCGGAGGTCCCGATTTCTCGCGTGCAGGTCACAGATTACACTGCCGGCAATTCCAACAAGAAAGATAACCTTTGCACAAGGTTTACGCAGTGTGTGGGAAGTCAATATTCACGGGTGGGAATATTACAGACCTAGTCTGCCTGCCATAAAGACAATACTCACATGAATCAAAACATGCATAATCAAGGGGCGGTAAGTACTGCAAACCAGAAAGCATTTTCATTCCCTTCAAAGACATATGGCCCAAACGGGCATGACAAAGAGATACATGTGGGATAGAGCCCACAGACAAAACATGATCAAGGGAAGAAGCTGATACAATCAAGGATAGAGGCTGCGAGCCTTAGCACCTCTCACAATCACAAGCCTGCCACGAGTGATATTCCATGTAGAGTCTCCAAAACATACATGATATCCTATGTCATCAAGCTATCCAACAGACATGAGATTGCTTGTCAAAGCAGGTATATGACGTGCATCCTGCATAACAAAACAGCTGCCAGAAGGAAACTGCAGCCTAACAGCACCAATGTCCACAATATCAAGAGAGCTATCATCTTCGAAGCGCACAGAGCCCGAAACAGTATGGTATGAGTGAAACCACTCTTGGCAAGGTGTCACATGAAAGGACGCACCTGAGTCCAAGAGCCAACACTGTGCATACATAGAGTGTATCTCTGTCATCTACAAAGCACTAAGAGAAGCTGCAAGGATATAATCATCATCATCAACATCCTCAAGCTGCATAACATTAATCTCTTCAATTTTAACACTGGACTTTGCAAGCATTATGCTGTGATCAAAAGACTTATCCTGCACTTTGTCTTTCCCCTTATCTTTGCGCCTTTCATTGCGCAGTTCATGGCATTGTGGCCTAATATGGCCCTCTTACCCACAATGGTGACAAGTAACATCTGCATTTCTGCCATGGGATTTGCTACGTGACTTCCCACGAGATTTCTGAGAATGCCATCCATGGCCACTACCACTGCCACTGCACTGCCACTACCATGCTTTCCATATCCATCATTCGTGCCTCCAGCTATCATAGCATGTGACACACGTGAGAGGCATCCAAATTCTTACAGTTAACTTCTTCCTATAGAAGAGCACTCTCAACATTAGATAATTTCAAGGTAGCAGCAGAGGCACATAATGCAGTGTGGAATACATCCCATGACTCATTAAGAGTTCCAAGCAAAAAAAGAGGAGTGACATCTTCTACAAAAGTGATGTCCTGTGAAGTCAAGTTCTTGAGTATAGCATGGAACTAGCTCAAGTGAGTAGATATGGTCACATTCTCCTTCATGCGCAGATCCATAAGCTGCTTCAGCCAATACATCTGGCTCGCTGGACTTTTCTTGTCATAGAGATTCTTGATTTTATCCCACAACTGCCATGCACTCTGTTCTTCCTCAAATACATTGTAATGAATATGTTTTGTGAGAGACAATACAATAGTGGACTTGCATAACTCATCAAGCTCAAGTCATTCCTCATCTAGCATAGTTACAGGTGGATGCCCGCTCAACCTCAAAGGTTTAATCTATGATTTATGCACCAACACCTACCAAATCTAGCTCTTACAATAAGAGTAATTTGTACCATCAAGCTTAGTGATGTTGAAAATAGCATGTTCAGGACGAACTCGCCATAATGCAGGCTGGAAGACTGTAGATAGTTCAAAACTACTTGTTGATTACTGTAGAAAATGACCAAAAATCACAAAAATCGAGAGAAAATGGTTAGAAAAGTATAACCAAAGTTGCTGCCCACCAACTACTAGTGAAAGTACATCATTTCAGAATATTTCAGCATGAAAAATCCATGTCAGTCCATACATATATGCTTGTTGTAATAAATTATAGATCTCAGTAATGAGAGCTAATAGTGCCAAAATCGGATCCCAGGTCAATCAGATACTGCCAAGACCAAAGCCGGCATCATGCGGGCATAACATAGGCATATGATAGTCGATAAGCATGAATCCAATACCCAAACATATCATACAAACATCTACCAATGAGTAGGCACACCCCCCAGTCAACGGGGCAAAGTGTTCCTACCACTACCAAGACTTGACACAAGTAGGTGTCAGCTCACAAAGAGAGGGACCCAAAGCAAAGAGTCAGCTCATAAGCATTAGAGGAACAATAAATATGATCCATGCATCATCCTGAAGGACAAAAGATCCCAAATAGTCTCAAAAGCTCAAAGAGCATAGACCGCCTGCTCAATGGCTGTCAAGCATCCAAAGACGCTCCCATTGGCACAAAAGCTGTAAATATCAAGCAACAAAGATCAAACAAATCATGTACAAGCACCAGCGACAAGTGTCCAAGATCAAGCATCAATGGTATATCCCAGACATGTAGGCGGTAAAGTATCCGTATATGTAGCATCCATAAGCATGTAAGACATCAAGTACATCCCAAGATACAACTCTGGAAATCCAAGGTCAATCCAGAGCCAAACAATAGGGATACATTCCCCTAACATCCGAGCATCAAACGGGACAAACCGAGCATCAAATGACAATGCCAAACAAGCTGTAGCATCAAATATCAGTGTAACACTGCTCTATAATGTCTGTGAGCTACTGTAAAGAGTCCTAGGATTGTGCAAATTAGACCCAAAACATCACCCAAGTCAAACGCAAGTGTCAATGCTCAATGCCAAGTGCCCAAGGGCTCCAAATGAGCCAAAATCAAGTGTCAAAGGAGGGGGAGAGCTGTTGTTGTGACTGTCAATGCTGAAGACACATATGGGAGGGCTGCATGATTGTGCCAACTGTAAATTTTGGTCTTGGGGCTACAAAAAAATGGTGGCTAAGCTTCGGAGGGGTCCGGTTAAATCCAAGGAAGGCCTCAAACAAGCTCCAGCAAAAGAGAAGAGCAACCTACATATGAAATGAGAGCTGGGAGTGTAATGGTTGTCCAGTGTTCTTCCAGATCTGAAAATTGAGGTCAACCCTGTAAAGAGTGAAGCAATACCTTTGTATGAATACCTTGAGGATGCCCAAAGGGGTCAAGGAGGTGCTCCGGAAGCCGGGGAGTGACGGGAGCTGGAAGGAGTTGGATATGGCTGCCGGGAAGGAGACCCAATGCGAGTGGGGTGAAGGGGAGCTACAAGCTCTACCCCGAGACCTACGGACCACTTATTTCTCAAGTGTTTCGAACTGAGCGGCCATGGCTACCTCTCACATAGCCGACTCGCAATGCCTACCTTACGGGTGTAGTGAGCTTACCTTAATGCTCGATTGAGTACCCTCCTCTTTCTTGCACACCGGTAGCTCCACGATCCTTGAGGCAAGCTCAAGAAACCTCAATCCCTCTCCCATGAGCTTCATCCTCCATAGCCACGCGCGAGACAAGAGAAGAGAAGAGAGGAGGGGAAGATAAAGAGAGAAGATGGAGAGCTTCTTCTCCAAGATTCCTCACTCTCACACAATCACTCCCTCACTCCCTCACACTCTCTCAATCCCTCTCTCAAGCACAAGCAAGAAGGCAAGAAACAAGAGAAGAAGAAGAATAAGCTTTGGCCACACACAAGAATGATCTTCTCATTCACTTTTTGAACTTTATATACATGCCCTACTTTTCATGGGCGGTCATCCCCTTTTTTTACATGGCCGGCCATTAGCCTAGGCCCATTTCTCATTTCCCACTGTTCTAATCTATCCTATTCCCAACTAATGCATACAATTTTCACAAGAGTGAGCCTAGCGCTCTTTTACAAGGATTCGGGAGCGCTTTCACACTTAATGGTGCACCTTTTACTCTTTTACTTTCCTTGGGCGACTCTAAGACTTCCTGAGGGTCGTTCCCGTGCTTCTAATTTTTTCAGGGTCTGGTTACCGGTTAAGGCACCTTTTTCTTCCTTTTGTCTTGCGCCTTTTGCTATTTTCTTTTTTCCATTTCCCGCTCCTCTGTGCTGCGGTAAACATTACCCCCCTCCTAGCCAAGTGCCAGTCCCATGGCACTGTGGTGGGAAGTAGTGGGATAGATGATGCTGTTGCAAAGTGGAACTAGTGGGTAGATGACACTAATGCTTGTGAATGAGAGGTGATGGAGTTTGATGATGATGACCAGGAGAGAATCCAGCGTGCTTTAGACTTTATGAAAATGCGCGGGATTTCACACACAATTGTGGCTCCCGTTATGTAGCCGGTCGTCTTTTGAGTATCCCAAACGCTTGAAGCAATAAGCAATCCCTTAGGAGGATGGTATTGGAGGGACTTATTCTGGAGAAACTGCCTGAACGCTGTTTGCCTTGAAAATCTGTGGCCTTGGTTGAAGATCCTTGTCTTTGAGTAGAAGGTCTTCATTTTTGAGTTGAAGGTCTTCAGGCTTGTGGAATCAATAAGCGATCTGTAGATCTTGAGGCCTTGGGCATGGATCATTGAACGATGAGGTTCCAAGATCTATGCCAATGGCAGATCCATCACTGGGTTTTCCTTCTGCTTGATTTGGTTCACTCATGGCAGCCATCAATAGGCAGATGAGTGGCAACATGAAATCGGTTGAGCCGTTTAAACCTTCGCAGCGAAGCTCCTGAAGTTGCAGTAATGGAGTCATGTCCGACTCATGGAAAAATTCCTTGTCATTGGAGAATGTAGTGGATGATCTTCTTCAGCCAACCAGCCAGTTCTTAAAACACGAACATAACCTGCAAGAAAAGTTGTGCACTTCCTAGGGGATGTGTCTGTCTCACTGTGTAGTGCATGGTGGCCGTGTCAGTGGAACTCGAAGCTGGGTCTAACCTTGGGCAAGCCCTGGGTAATGTTCCACACTTGAGGACCCAGTTCGTGCGTCGTTGGAGGTGCGGTGCAAAACTTAGGGTGACAAGTCTGAAAGTCCTGCCCTTAATGTGCCCTAAGTGTGAAGTGGGGAAGGGGCTAGGGAGAATCCTAGATGGAGTGAGTGTGGTGCACAATAACAATGAAGGGAGACTGCAAGCACATGTGAAGTGTTCTCCTTGTTAACTTGCTTAGTAGTAGATTCATCTTTCAGCTTTGCTATTTTTTTGCTCTTGTCTTTCTCTCCAGTCACCTTGTCTTTGTTTCCTTGTGGCTTTTTCTCTCTTTGCTTTTTTTTTTTGAGAATGAAAGAGGGAGTACAATTGTCAAGGCATATCACACCCACTTAATCACGGGGTGGTCGCAGGCATTGAGATAAGAATGCGCGACTTTGTAGGTATTCTTTAATATCGGCCTTAGCTCTCAGAGGAGTGGTTGACAAGAAAGGGTGATTACACCTTGTGAAGTCGGTGTCACTCATATTTTCTAAGAGCTCTAGACAGAAGGAGGGAAAGAGAGTAGCCCGCATCATTAACCTAGTCATAGCTCTACTATCTATTCCTAGGTTGATATCAAAGAAGAGTGGGGGGAGATGGGCTTCCTCTGCTGTGGGTTTTTGGAGTAGCAGGAATTTGATAAGTCGGAGGTAATTACAAGTGGTCAAAAATGTTGGATCCGGGCAGGAAGAGAAGTCTACAAGGAAAAGATTTATAGAAGGAAGTATATCTTCTAACCTAAACACTAAGCATTCCTCAGGGCTCCTAGCATTTACATTATATATTTTTGGGAAGTCGTAATCCCCATGCAAGTCTCTATCATAGTCCACTCCATGCCTACGGGGGTAGGGCATGTAGATAGGATCATTGCGCTCTTCGGGGAGTGAACTGCAAAAGGCGGTCCATACATCAAAATTGATGTCCCAAATCCTCCTCCACCATTTCGGTTGTGCCTCGTAGCCTTGGACGGTTTTGGGAACCAGATTTACCTTATCTTCCCAGTAATCCTGTGGCTCTTGTCGCCACCTAGTCATTATCATGCTCCTCTCTTCTATCCACCTGTTTGTAAGTTCATTACCCAGATTCTTGATCTTGGCTAAGACTCCTAGAGGCAGGGCCCGGTCGAGAGAGCGTGGGAAAGCAAATGAGAGCTCAAACGGCCTTTTATGGAACTCTCGCTGATGCCAAATGACCAACTCTTGGGGCCAGTTGACAGGATGTGCATCACCTCTCACTGGCATGGGCTCCTCAGGAAGTTGTCTTGGAATTGTGCGTGCTCGGCATTAGGCCTCCTTAGCTAATTCTTGTCTCCTCCTCCTTGCTGCAACTATACGCTCAGGCAGATGGGCATCTGCAGGTTCTTCCTGTGGGAGATCGGGTTGAGGCAGACTCGACATTCTTTGTTGATCTTCTTCATCACCTTGCTCGAAATTCGGAACCTCTTCAACATGTCCCTCCACCACAGATGGGATGACTGGCAGTGGTGGTGGTGGTTGTTCATGCTCCTCAAAACCTAGCTCCCTGAGCTCAGCAGTGGAAAGGCCCGTACAGCTTAAGTAGTAGAATTGCTGCTCCTTAGTGATCCCTGTACTCGTTGGGAGCTCCCACTATTGAAGACCATATCTTAGAGCTCGGGTGTTTAGCTCCAACTTTCTTTTCACCTTTTCCACTGGATCATCGCCCTCAGCTTGTGTGACATGGAGTACCGTGTTGAGGAAGGCCTGCCGCTGTGTTTTAGTAGTTATTTCGGCAGCTTTAACCCTGGCTTCTGCAAGCATTCTTTTGTATTCTGCCACTGCCAAGCGTTCAGTCAAGTCCCTCACCCTATCAAAATTATTCATTTTCCAATCCATAGCTCTTTTCTCCATCCTTTTTCTCTCTTCCTCCAGTTGGCTCGCCAGGGTGGTTACTACCTATTGCTGCTCATTTGATAAAAACCACAACTGGTTCCTTTCTCTTAACTTCTGAGCCAGCTACTCTTCAGCAATCCCTTTGGCTTGATCTACAATGCTGAGCCTTTGGTGCACCTCGGCCAGTACTTCTGATTTTTCCTACACCAACTGCTCTTGGCTTTGGATCTCAGCCCTTTTTTGATTGAAAGTCATGGCCATGAGGGCCTGTACATCTTCCTGGGAGGTCTCTAGCGCATCTTGTAATCTTTGCACTTCATCTTGTAGCTGTTTTGCTTCTGCTACTGAGACTCCTGGCCCTTCACTCTTCAGAAACTCAATTTCACTTATTAATCTGTTTTGTTCTTCTAGCTCCTGCCACAAACGGAGCTCCATGGTATGTTCTTGTGGTATATTGGCTTCGCCTTCCTGAACCTCCTGTCTTAGCATTTCCACTTGAGCGACCTATGCTGTAGATCATTGTATTGCTACACTAGTAGCTTTAGACTCCTTTTCTCTGCCACCAGGTTCTACTCTTCGTCTTCCAGCCTTTGTCTAAGGGGGCTTTCGTTGTCTTGGGCTTCCTTTGTTTTTGCTACTAGCTGGTCCTGCACGGCCTTCATTTCTCTTCGTCCGTCGGCTCCCTGCCTTGAAACTTCTAGCCTAAGAGCAGCTAACATTTCTTTTTCTTTTTCTAGCTCCATCAAGGCCACTTTCTTCTCTTCCTTCGCCTTGTCTAGTTGTGCCAGTAGCTCAGCCACATATGCGTCATAGTCAGTGTTGGCAAGCATGGGAGTATGGGATGTGGTGGTTGATGTCTCCAGCCTTTGTCTTTTAGGGTCTTGCCATGACTCTGCATCTGCGGTAGCGGGCCTTTTCAATCTGGTTTCTAGCACGATCGTGGCCACTTTGCTCACTAGCATTTGCACCATGTTCATTAGCTGTGCCGTGTCGAGGGGAGGTGTGGGTTGTGTGGTGGTTGCAGTCGTGGTTTCAGTCATTGTAGTCACAAAAGAGGAAGGAAGTGGATGTAGTAGGGACTTGCCCTTGCCTACGGCCATTGGAGCTGCTTCCACACTTGAACTAGCTTCCGCTTTATGACGCGGGCTCACAGGTTCGAGCTCTGCACCCCCGTGGGTCTCTTCCACAGATCTTCGTGTAGCCTCTGCCAACTCAGCCAACTCCTTTAGTCTCTACTCTTCAGCTTCTTCTTCCGCCCTTCTTTTCCTATTCTCTTCTGCCTTCTTTGATTCTTCTCTTATCTTTGCAGGCTCTTCCTTCTCCTTCCTCCTTCTTTCTTCCTCAGCCCTCCTAGACTCTCTTTGAGCCCTCTTGATTTCAGCTCGTTCTTCTTTGCTTAATTCCTCTTTCCTTTTCTTCTGTCTCCTGTCCCCTTTCTTTTGTCCTTCTGGTTTGCTTGCTTGTGTAGGGGGCACCTCCTGTTCTCCCTTGTCACTTATCGTTCTTTCACTTGATTCTTCTCCTTTGTGGTGAGGTGGGCTTTTATGCGGTGGGCTTTGATGTGCAGCTTGCTCTTCCCTGCCTCCTGCATCCTTCATTGCTTCATCTATGATGGCTGTCAAAACACCACCATATCTAATTGTGGCCGCCTTTGAGGCAGGTTTCTTCCTTGTGGAGCATGTTGTTGAGGCAGGGGATTCTCCTCCTGCTGATGCTTCCACTGGAGTGAGAAGGGAAGCTGAGCTTTGAATGGTTTTCTGCACAAACCCATTCTAGTCTACCTCCTCAGGGACTCCTGCTGCGATGCTTTCTAACAACGAGACCTCGATCCTGTTCATCAATGCATTGTACCTTTGGCCCGAGAAGAGTGTGTGGATCATCTTCTCTTGTATCTTCATTGCTGGATCCAGGATGTCAGCCAAGCTAATTCCATCCACGGTGTGCACCTCTTCTTTCTTTACCCCCAGCATGGCGTAAACATCCCTTCTCAGCCGCCTCTCTTTCTTGGGTACGAGCCCCAAGGCCTTCTCTACAATTGCCGCATTGAGGGGCACTTCAACTCTTCTTCCCTGCTCCCCTGTCCTCATTGTGACAGTGCCACAGTTCCTGCCCTTGTCAAAGTTCCTCAGAAATTCAGCACACGTGCCGTAATCCACGGCATGTCCCACCTTTTCCACATACTTGTGGAGGTGGCATCTGTCCACCAATTCTTTGACTATAGGTTCCTCCAAGATGGCCTCATCCAGGTTCAGTGTGTGCTTGAAGGTGAATTGACTGAATCCTCGTGTCTCAACGCTGATGCCGAACTTGGTCGTCTCTTCTTCAGAAAATGGGAGTTTTCCCCCTTTGTCTTGTCCTGCCATGGTGGTTACCTGTCAACACACCATCCCAACATTAATGCTTAAAAATCGGCTTATTTCTAACAAAACTCAATTTTGAGAGAAAAATGTATGTGTCAAAAATTGGTATACTTACTTAGAGGCTTCAATGTTAGAGACATCCTCACAACAGCAATTGCTATTTTTTTCCCTTTGCAGTATCTTCCATTGAGACTCAATTAATCATAACATTCTGCTAGATAGCATGACTCTCATTTTGCTGACTCTCATTTTTCTCTGCTCTTGCTCACATTGCTCCCCCCCATCTTGGATCTTTCAGTGAATCCTTCCTAGGATTAGCACAGGAAGTATGAGGCAAATGCTATTTTTCGTGGATTGACTTACTTAGCCAATAACCAATCATAGAAGCTTGGATTTTATTCAAGTTGGGCATGACAATCAAGAGCAGATGGTTGGATGGAGACTTGGGAGATGTAGGTCAAGACATCGTGAAAGAGATCTCCAGTATTAAGGCTGCTTGCAACATGTAATTCCTCTTCCGTAAGGAATTGGTCAATGTAAGGGAGAGTGAGTACATGGTCGTCTAAATGCTTGTTGCGGGTGATGGCCAAAACCCTAAACGAGATAGGTGCCACATAAGTAGGGTCATATTCGATGGTTTTAATTGCCCTGCATTGCTCAGCATTGGTCATTATCCGATAACCTTTTTTCTCCCATTGGATTCTCAAAGCAAACCACTGCTGCAAGAACGTGGAAGGCGAGCTTGTCATCTGCGTGAGCTCTTGCAACTCGTGCTCAGGAACAGATGAGGAAGCTTACGATATGAAGTGATTAGTCTTCTAAGGGCAGCTTGCTCCTTTGAGATTTGGTCGTTTGCTATCAGTTAATCCTTAAAATTAATTTTAGCCCTTTCTGAAAGTCATCGCTATATGCACATTGCCTATAGCAAGATGAATGCGGTTTAGGTTGTAATCCACATTAGAGTTCTTTTTCTTCTTGAAAGTACGACCTAATAGTGACATATTGCCGGCTCCTTTAGTGTCAGGAAACACATGGAAGAAAGCTAGTAAACTTTCAGACTCGATAGAAACGACTACCTTGCACTTCCCTAGGAGTGAATAAGCATTACCCCCAAATGGGGTGAGTTTGGCATTAGTGGGCTGTAGTTTTGATTGACCAATGTGTGTCCAATGGTCATGTGTCAAGATGTTGTAGTCGCCACCTTCATCAATCAAGGCATCAAAAGAATACGTCGCTTCTGCTGTGACTATGATTCGTAGATACTCCGGTGCCACTGCTTCTTCATCCTGATCTGTAAGGTTGGTTATAGTAGTCATGCAAACGTTCGTTGGGGGTTCTAGCATGGGTGGCTCATGTAATGGATGGGAAGGTGGATAGTACTTCTTTATGCGACTACCATTAAAAAAGCCTATTCCTTCGCCTTCAAGTGTCTCTAACTCAACATTCCATGTTCTACCAATCATGCGTACTCTGAAAGGCCCTAGCCCCTGAAAATTCATCTTCTCTTTATGTCCTTTTACAGAGTATAGCAGAACAAGGTCCCCTTGTTCAAAGTCTCACTGTTTGACATGCTTGTCAAACCACATCTTGCGTCGAGCCTTCTCACAAATCAAAGAGTGAGTGGCGAGGAGTCGGGTCTTCGTTAGGCGCTCTAACTCCACTAAGCGATTGGTCCAAGACTCTCTTCCCTCCCAATTCTCTTAGACTGCTATCCTTAAGCTAGGGATGAAGAATTCTAAGGGTAAAATGGCTTCAGTTCCGTATGTTAGCCTAAAGGGCGTCTCTCCTACAGCCATTTTATGAGCTGTGCGATAGGCCCACAAGGCCGCCATTAGCTTGTTGTCCCAGTCACTTCTTGAAGTAGACACTACCTTTGTAAGCACGTTGACTAAGATTTTATTCGTGGATTCGGCTTGGCCATTAGCCTGAGGGTAATAGGGAGAGGACTTCGAATGAATTATTAGGAAGGTAGAGAGCAGGTGGGAAATTACCTCATTAATGAAGTGCGTACCTTGGTTGCTTACAAGTTCGATTGGACAGCCAAACCGTGAAATGACCTGCTCCTACAAGAACTTTGCAGTGGTTCTAGCATCATTCTTCCTTGTGGCTCGTGCCTCTGCCCACTTCGTTAGATAATCGGTTGCCACTATGATGTAGCGAGCTTGGGAATATTGTGCCGCAAGACTGATAGGTCCAATAAAATCGATGCCCCATTTTTCAAAGGGTTGTCGGGCTATGATAGGGGTCAACTCCATCTTGTATTTCCGCACAGGCACTTTGGTCCTTTGGCAGTCATCGGAGTGCTTTACGAATTTAGCTGCATCGCGGAAAAGGGTGGGCCACCATAGTTGGGATTGTAGCACCTTTCGAGCTGTTGTGTACCCGCTAAAGTGTCCTCCAGCGATTCCACCATGAGCTTCTTTCAATGCATCGTACATCTCGTGCTCACATATGCATCTCCGCAATAAACCGTCTTGTCCCAATCTGTAGAGTTGACCGGCTATCAGTTGGTATGGCTGAATTTTCAGGATAAGTCTTCTCAGCCTGGCCTTCTCAATGAGTCTCTCAGGTAGTCTGCTCTCAAGCACTTGCACTATGTCATCGGCCCAGTACGATGTCAAATTAGCTTTAAACAATTCTCTCTTGCTAGATAGGTTAAAGAGATGAGCATCCGGTAAATCGTCAGGTATGCCTTGTCCAGCGGCTTCTCCTTGGGTATGCGGGACATGTGGTCAGCTATGTAATGCTACTTTTCTTTGGGTACAACCACAGAGAAGTCAAACTCCAGTAGAAGGAGTAACCATCTAGCTATGCGTCCTGTAGCGCAAGGCTTATTCACAAGATATAGCAAGGCTTGATGGTCAACAAAGAAGACAAAGGGAGTGACCAACAGGTAATGCCTAAATTTCTTTACCACAAATACCATGGCCAACCCCTCCCTTTCTTCCATGGAATAGTTCATCTCGGTCTCTGTGAGCTGCCTGCTGGTGGCAAAACTCACCGGGTAATCTAAGTTATGTTCACCACGTTGGCATAGCACGGCTCCAATAGCAAACTTAGAGGCGTCTATGTGTACATGAAACGTTATGTTCGAGTCTGGGGCTCATAATATTGGTGTAGTAGTAAGAGCCTTCTTCAATTCCTCATATGCGCGCTGGCATTCCTCAGTCCACTCAAACACTATCAACAGCTTATACAATGGTCTAGCAATTAGTGCGTAATTTAGTACAAAGCGTCGATAATATCCAGTGTGTCCTAAGAAGCACTGAACTCCCTTGTAGTTATCAGGTAGCGGTAAGTTAACAATGACTCTGACTTTAGAAAAGTTAGTGGCAATGCCATTCCTTGACACTACATGCCCTAAGATGCATCCGTGTTTCACCCAGAACTATCACTTTAAGGGGTTCAACGAGAGGTGGTACAACCTACACCTATCAAAGACAGCTCTCACTTTCTCTAAGTGTTCGGCCCAACTAGAGTGTACGCATAAGTCGTCTACAAAAACTTCCAGTTCACGCCTAAGCATGTCCTTAAAGATAGTGCACATTAGGCGTTGAAAAGTCGCCGGTGCGTTCATCAGCCCAAAAGGCATGACAATGTAGGCAAATACACCCCATTCCATGCCAAAGGTAGTCTTGTGCCTGTCGTCGGGGTGCACTTGCACTTGATTATAGCTTGAGAAACCATCCAGAAAACTGTAGGCTTCTTTACCTGCTACCCTCTCAAGCATGTGCTCGGTGTAAGGTAAAGGATAGTTATTCCTCTTTGTAGCGGCATTCACATCATAATCATAGCATAACCTCTATTATGAATTGGGTCTTGAATTGTAGGACAACACTCTAGAGTTTTACCCATCTCCCAATATATACATACATCTTTTGTATATACAATAAACAAACACTTCCCTGGGGAGAGAGAGCACAATAGATTTTTCTTTTCATGAACAAGTGAATTTGGTAGCTTGCAATTTCTACCTTAAGCCAATATCCTTTAAGATACCTAGCTTCAACTAGTCTAATTGGTTTCAAATGGCCTCCCACTACAAGATCCTAATCTCATGAGCTGCATCTATTCCCTAATACCATTTCTTAATTGACATCCAATACATAAGATAACAGTTCCCACAGTGAGCTACTAAAACTTCAATAGCCAAATCAAGATCTAAAGACAATCACTACTTTTGTCACAAAGATGCCACAACACTCCCTGACATTCCTTGTCTTTGGTGCAAGATAAATCATGCTACCTTTGATGAAAAATTCCATGGGGCTAACAATCAACCAAGGGGAGGATAATGCTAACCATAAATTGAAAAATTGAAATGAAATAGAATGACATATTAAATCAACAAAGGGGGACAAAGGTGGCAAAAGAAAAGAGATGTGAAAATCAAGTGGAAGGTGCAAACACAATAATTTTTAGTCAATTTTCATTGTCTTACAATCATTTGTAATATTATTTTGAGAGTTGGGCATAGTGTCTATACAAGCTATAATTTTTTTGTTGAGAAGATCTCTAGCTCCAAAAGGGCCATGGACACTAGCTTTCATTTAGTTTCATGATGATCTCTACTATCTAAATATGTATGCATAACCTAGGAGAGATTGGCCAAGAGCCAAATAGAAGGGATGGGCACCCAACTAAAATGGAATCCCAAACTCCAAACCCCATATATGAAAACCAAAAAGTGAATGAATGAGCTCATTCTTATGGTATGAAAACTTGAGAGCACGATTCTTTTTCTTGCTTCTATTTCATATACTTCTGCTCCATCTTTAGTGAGAGTGAGTGAGAGTGAGGCAGATAGTGAGGTAGTTGAGAAGTGAAGCTTCTGCCTTGCCCATGCTCTTATCTTCTTTCCATTCTTGGGTGAGAGGAAGAATTGAGGAGGGACTAGGTTATCTTTCTTCTTCTTAGCATTTCCTCTCACGGATTAAGTGCTTGGGGATTGGATTGAGAGCATTGCCAATTTAGATGAAAGGCTTGAAACAATAAGTGTTCTATTAAGTCCTATTGATCAAGATTACAAAACCTCCAACACTAATAAATGAAAAAATGAAAGAGTTTTCCCTTATGGAGAGTCCATTTATACACCTAGTGACAATTGTTGGGTTGTTTAATGATGAGTTGCATTAGTTGGATGACTAGACACCGAGATTTAACAAAGGACTACATGCTCATTAGTGGAACTTTGGTCTTCTTTATCTTAGGTAAAACCTTGAAGAGAGAGAGTTCTTTGAGGCTTTTGTGGAATGATCTATAGTATATCATTGCTATAATAGAGGGTATACAGATTGAAGACTATAACCCATAGCTTTGATCTTTAAAGATCTCTTGATTGGGTGCCTTTTTTCTTACATGTAGCTATCACCATGTGACATAGTATGGATATACTAGCTATCATCATGAGACATGGTATGAAAAGATTTGAATATTTTTTAATTTTTTTACTAAAGATCTTGATAAAGACTTTTCTTTGTGCTACAATAAGTGTCTTCTGAAAGCTCTAGTGTGAAGCTTTTTGATTTATGTGGTTTTCTTTGTCTTCAATCAAATCTTTGCATCTACAAGTTTTATTCTTGGAAAAGAGGTCTATGTATTGCTTTTGAATTCTATATATACTAATTGAATTGATGTACACATGGTATCTCTAAGTTATTAACTCAAGCTCAGCTATCATCTTAGTGAAACTATCTTGAGGTATAATCTCAAACTTGACTAAATTAGATTCATGTATGAAGGTATAGGATCTGAATCAAAGACTTTACTATAGCTGGGTTTTCCATATTTCTTCTATTTGTATTGTAGAATACATTTTTTCTTTTGGAGTTTTCTTATCCCTCCTCTCTATGGCTCTTCTTATTGAATCCCTATGATTAAGAACTTTACCTTTAACCTCCCCCAATGTTTGGCAAACCCAACGTGAGAGATCATCTCAAGAGTTACAAGACAAATGATTGTATGGATTATTTTCCAAGTTCTTCTAATGAAGGGTGACAATAATTGCAGACATTTAGTATGTACTTGCAATAGCAATGAGTAGCAACGACTAAAAACACCTACAAAGCATGAATCTATTTGCATACTAAAGCTTTGTAGTTTATCGAAAGCTAGTTAAAATTGTATGATGGTTGGAATGTTTCAACCTATCTAGAGATGTATGTAGAATGTTGTTGGATAACTAAGATTCATTGGAGTAAGTATTCTGTATGGCTCACAATGCATGTATTGAAGTGGCACATCACTAAGTTTGATATGAAAGATTTAGGCTAAGAATATAAGTCTAAGAAAGTTCTAAGGGAGTTTCTTTTCTATTGAGAACATAGGTTTTGTTACTTGCCATGGAATGGGTTACCAAGATTATAAGGTCTTGGAGCCACAAAGTTATTGCAAGCTGCTTGAGTGTATGTATAATCACTTGGAGACTAAAAATCTATAGTTATTTTTGCATGCTATATATCTTGCTTCATAGCTCACCTCGAAATGACTCCTTGAACTAGTTGAGACTACAAAGTTGGGACTAAAAAGAGAGTGGCATAATGTTAAAGATGGACTCTTTATGTTGGATAAAAGAAAAAGGTATAGGGAAATAATGCATGTTGAGATTAAGCCTTTATCTATTAGCAAGGAAAGATATTTTGCTAGGAAATAGACTGTGCCTAGAGTTGCTTCACCTATAAAAGATGATATGATGGTTGAATTGGTAAAGAGTACGTGTGATTTGCAACTTAAGGTTGCAAATCTTGATCAAAATAGATGGGATGCAAAGCTAAGGATTCAATGGGAGAGGGATTTGTTTGTCATTGCATTTCATGTGAGGAATCAACAAATGCCATGGTGTAGAGTGAAGAAGAGCTTGATTTACAGGGTATACAAGTAGATCATGAGGATGATGCATGTGATGTTATGGATTTTACCAATGTTGAAAATGTGATTGGTGATGGTGTTAAGGTTGACATGATGGTTGAGAAAGTAAGACATTGTAGGAATAGACATAGGGGAGTGAGATATATGCATTATAATGATGAAGACACTTTAATGATGATACCTAAAAGCCACTACACACATAATCACCGGGCATGTGGAATGACTAAAAAAATTGTGAAGATTAGGGATCTTGAAACACCATGTACTTTAGTTATTAATCATGTCTTAGAGATCAATCTTATGCTAGTTGGCCTATATGAGAATGGTAGATGGTTGATATATGATAATCATGGATGGAAGGTGCAAATAACAAACAATGCTCCAAGATATTTTTATGTAGCTTGTGGGAATGTGATGATTATCATTGGTGATGGACTATCATTTCTTTTGATAGGAGACTACTACTTATTGGAGTATTTTGTGATATTGATATATCACTATTGTCTACATGGAAAAAAGGTATTGATGATGGATCCAACTTATGGACGAGTTAGAAGTAGAGATGGAAAATGAGGTATCTAGTTCTTAACTATATATGTGAATCATGCTAGAAATAGAGACATATCAAGGAAGTATCTATTACCACTAAGCATGAAACATTTTAAAGAATTGGATTGTCCATGAGCACTACTCTAAGGCAATATTATGTTATAGTGGTGTTGCATGAAAAAACCTCTTGCCTCCTATTGTAGGCAAAAATGTCTTTTTGGTAGGATTTAATAAACTTATAGCACCAAGTTCCATATGTTTTCAAAGAATTGAGCCTATGAACATGGATGAAAGACTATTCCCATGGAGGATTGAAACATACATTAAATAGCATGGATTATTGACATCAAATGAGAGCATCTTTGGCCTATATTATGGAATGATTTGTCTAGACACATTGTTTGAGATTTCAACAATGCTAAAACCTAAAAATATGGCTAAAAACAACATTGTATAGGTTTTCTCATTAGATATATTTAAAATGATGGAGGAGTTTGTTAAGTAGGAAAGCGCTAAAGCTATGGTAGAGATGAAGTACAAAATTGTGGGGAAGAAAGTTAAACTTATTACAATGCCACTACTACTAGACAATGATGAAATGTATGATTTGTGTCTACATAGCCCGTAGGGGGTTGACCTATAAGAGATCATTTATATAACATGTGTTCAAAAGATATTAAGAAATACCCTTTCTGGGCAAGAGAAAGAGAAGAGCTGAGGAGGTAGAGGCAGAGCTCAAGAAGAAGGAGAAAGAAGACATAGCTCTAACCATTTGCCTCTCAGTGGAGCAACCTTCAAGGTAAGAAGAGTTGGTAGCCATGATCCCACCCCATCACAAAGGTCCAAGCACCAGCTCCAATGCACCTAAAAATCTATCACCCCCAGTGAATGAGTGAAAGGGAAAGGGTTTGATCCACCCTATCCTAACCATCCTACTACCTGCCACCCTAGTCACTACACCCACCCAAGACTCTACAACCAAGGTAGATGCTAGTAATCTTGTAGCATGGGTACAGTTTCTGGTCAGCAAAGAGGCAAATCAAGGTGCAAGTGCAGGAACCCCCTATGATGGGAGCAAGAAGACAGGTAGCTACAAATGCGAAATCCAAAAGATAGGACATCAAACGGCATAAGATAGAGGCATCTACAACCACGAGTCCCTCTACATTGTTGTTATCCACAACTTAGATGCCTATGTGCAAGAGCTCCTATCACAGCTAGAATGTGCAAAGAAAGATAAGAAGATAGCCATAACTGAGCTCAAGGCTAAAAGGGAGACGATGGCAACCTCTCAATTAGAGAGAACCCATCAAATGGCCATCTATCAAAGAGATATCAAGGAACTAAAAGCAAATCTTGAGGCCAGAGGAGGAGAAGATGATAGATGGCAAGCAAAACTTGCGACAGAAACACACAACCTCATGAGCCTACAATGCAATTTTGATGAGCTAACGATGTTGTACAAGGATCTGTAAAAAGAAAATGAAACAATCTGAGATGCTACAGAGCAGCTCTAACAGCAGTAGAAGAAGAAAGAAGCCGACGGCACCTAAAGCATATAGCAAATTTGGAACAAAGAGTAACCTCGGAGCTTGAAGAGCAACAATGCTTGGAAAGAGAAATCAAAGAACATGAGAGATGACTAAGGGCATTAGCATGCATGCACAACAAAAGCCTCTAAGATATGAGGAAAAAAGTAAATGAATGGGTGAACAGAAGTGAAGAAATAGTGAGCACCTTAGCGCATAGACAAGCCTTTGTAGAAGGCAAAAAAAAGCTAGAAGAGAGCAGGGCGGCAGAGGCCACAGATGACCTTGGAAGCCCAAAAATGCCCCTTCCTCTGCACTCTCTTGGACACCACACAATCTAAGAAAGAGGAGGCCATTGAGTCCTTAAAGAAAAATTTGGAGATCACCTGCATGGCTCTAAGGCATGGGCTACACGTCCAAACACAAATTGCAAGGCCCATAGAAGTAGAGCCACCATAGCATAGGGGAGAAGAGAGGCAAAGACCCCAATTGAAGATGTAGAACCAAGTTTTGAAAGGGGGCAGCAACAATCAGAAACTCCTTAGAATGAGTTTTTTATAACAAGGATGCCCCACCAATCTTGTTGACCTCCCACTCTTGTTGACCTCCAATGCTGACCAATATATCTATTCTATGACTGGATCAATGCATGTGGCAAAAAAAAAAAGCACAAAGGTCACATTCACTGCACACCTAGGGGTTCTCAAGTTAGCAATGTCCAGTGGCTTCGGTCAGCCGGGCTCCATCTCTAGCCCCCTAGCCCATTTTGATTCCCTGCATCACGCTAAGGGCACATCAAGGGCAGGACCTACTGAGGGGGATCACACATGACTAGGGTTAGACATGTCTCCCTAAGCCATGCAACACACCTCCAATGATACACGAATTGGGTCCTCAAGTGTGGGACACCACCCAGGCTTTGCCTATGGTTCATTGCTTGTGGTTCGACCCAACACCCAATTCCACTCGCACGACCACTATGCACCACACATTAAGGTAGACACCCCTAGGTAGTTCACCTTCTTTTCTTTTCAGGTAAAAACAAATGCAGCAACCCACCAACCTTGGAGGGCCCTTCATCCATGCAATACATTCTTGGCCCCCACCATCTCAACCGGTTAATCAATCTCTCCCCAAGACCAACCCCACAAGGCCCCATCATCATCAACTCACATGATCACCCTTTTCAATCACAAAATCGTCATGAGCTCAACACAGTGAGCATTCGGGAACTTACACCCATCTACGATGGGGGTAATCTTATATGACATGTCACCATGCAGTCGAAACAAAGAAGAGGTAGACCAAGGAACCCCCTCAAAAAGTGAATGAAGAAGCTCATTCAGAACAGTGCAAGAGATGGCAACCTCAAAAACAATGTGGAGGAGCTCCAACTACTTTGGCAAGGTCCTATGGGGTGTTGAGATTCGTAATCACATCCATGCTTCCTCTTTGTAAGAGCAGATGGGTTGAGGACATGCAGGCTGCAGGATTCCCATAGGCATAGAGAGAAAGACTGGCACCTAGCCATATATGTATAACATTGTACTTGGTTATCACTTTCATATGAGATGAATGCAATGCCATTGTCACTTTGTTATTCGACATAGTGTACTTCCTGCTTGTCTTCTGTACTTCAGTCAAGTCACTTAGTCTTTATCATGTCAGTGTCTACATGTGTTTAGTCTATGTCTATGAGTGCAAAAATTTATTGGTTGTGCCTTTGCAAGCAAGTGACGTTATCTTAGGACTACCTTGGCATCATAAATACAATCCGGATATAGATTATTCCACACATTCAATGAAAATTCATTCTAATAGAAAAAAAATCACAATATATGGTACGCACACTTTAGATAATTTTTCATTGCTTAGTCACACACATGCTAAACGTGCATTAAGAAAAGGTAGCAAATCATATTTAGCATGGGTGAATGAAATTGAAGCTAAGGAAAATCAGATGCATCCTAGGTACGCACAATTTCTTTTACAATTTAAAGATTGTTTTGTTGCTGATTTACCACCTAGTTTACCACACCTACACATCCAAAAGATCATAAAATAGATTTAATTCTTGGTTCTCAACCACCATGTAAAGCACCTTATGGAAATAATCCAATTGAATAGAAAGAAATCCAAACCCAAGTTGAAGAATTGTTAACTCAAGGACTCATTAGGCCTAGTACTTCTCTTTTTGGTACACCTGTCTGTTACAACTATATATATCATCTCTCACTTGACTTGGATCTCACCTATATATACTAACTCTACATCAATATGAATCATTCTTTGGGAGCATGTCTTGTGTATCTCTCTCGTACTTTCTCTCTCTCTCAACATGGTATCAGAGCTATGGATGCATAGCAACAAGAAGGAAGATAAGCTGTTCATTGTTTATACTTGATTGAATTCTTTGCACAGGTGATGATTTGATACATGAACTTGTTCAAATTAGAAGTATTAGTTAATTTTGTCTTTAAAAACAAAACTGCTTGTCAATCGGAGTTCTGGATCAAAAGTTATGACAGTTCAGGATTCAAGACAGCAATTCTGCTCGAATCTGCGATTCTTTATTTAAAACTGTATTTATAATTACCGTTCGTTAATCCCCAATTACAGTTTATTAATCACTCGTCTTCGTTAATGATGTTGATTACGACAAGCAAACATCTTGCTATTTTTAGCGATGTTTTATTATCGTTCACGTTCTTTGCTCGACCGAAATAGCACTTTTCTTATATGTGTCATCTCGTCTTGCACGTTACGCCTCTCTATTTCAGGCTTTCTTTTTAGTCACTCAATACTTTTCGTCGTTCTTACGTGCATATCCCTATTTTGATTGTCATGCGTCTCAACTACGCTCCTCTTGATCATGGTTTGCAGATTCTGCGATCTCATCTTATTTGTTTTCTCTCGACATACAGGCATGGCCAATTGTGTAATTGTTAACGGATATCCGTCTGGCCAACGTTCGGTTCCCTTCTTCCAAGGACAAGGCTTTCCTGGATGGAAAGCAAAGATGATGCTAATTCTTGAAGGTGACGAATTATTTGATATTGTTTTGGGTGACCTGTCTTGCCCAGTTCAACCTATTGATGTGATGAATAACAATTCTGTGATTACTGATGGTCCATTATTTGAACAATGGAAAATTGATCATACTGATTGGATTCGTCATGACAAAGCGGCTCGTCGTTATATATTGTCTGCACTTCCTGACTCACTTATGTTGGATGTCTTTCATCTGGAAACCTCTCATGCTATTTGGGAGTATCTTATCTCAACGTTTGAGAAGAAATCGGTCACCGAAATTTTATATCTCCAAACTTGTTTGAAGAATCTTCAATATAAGGTTGGTACCTCTATGCACTCTCATATTGAGGCTTTTAAAGACATTATCAATCAGCTTGGTGCTGCCGGCGCTCCTGTTGCTAAAAATCAGATTGTTACTCAACTTCTTCATACCATCAAAGATCCTTTATATGACAATATCATCACTATTTTGTCTAACAAGGATGATATCCACTTTGACAAAGCATGTATATCTCTTATTGAATATTCTCAATGTCATGAGCATCATTTGGAAAAATCTGATGCTGTTTTGGTCACTCCGGAACAAATGGATTTTGATGCTGCTTTTGTTGCCTGCAAGCGTCCTGCTTCACGTTTTCAGCAGGGTGGACGCCCTAATCCAGGTAGTAAATCTTCTCGTCTTGCTTATCCTAACAAAAATTGTTCTTATTGTGATAAGAAAGGTCATGTGGCTTCTGATTGCTGGGCACGTCAATATGATGAGGAGCATGGAGTTACTACAAAGCAACCTCACTCGTCCAAAAGTTTTCCTCCTTGTGATTATTGTGCACATACAGATCATCCATCTTGTCGTTGTTATAAACGCAGATATGATGAAGAACGTTCTCGAGCTTATATTGTTCAACAAACTACAACTGATGATGATCAAACTCATCAGGAGCTCAATTTCATCCATTATGATATCTCTCCAGAAAAGGTACTTCATGTTCATGATGGTTCTCTATTCATCGTTGATTCAGGTGCCACTGGAAACATGACATACCAATCGCAGTGGCTTCACAATTATCATTCTCTTCCTGTCAAGAAGTTTGTTTACCTTGCAGATGATACGACTTGTCAAGTCAAAGGAGTGGGTGATTTATATCTGGGGACTGTTTCATCCACTAGAATATTAAGAGGAGTTCTTCATGTTCCAGATTTGCAAAGAAATATTCTTTCTGTTGCTCGTCTAGTTGATCTTGGTTTGTTTGTTGGCTTTGATCATAATCAATGTCGTATAGAGAAAGATGGGAATACTATAGCAGTGGCTCCTCGACATGGTAATCTATTTGAGTTATCATTGAATGATACAGTTGCAAATGTTGTTACTGCCCCTGGAGATGCAGATTGCAAATTATGGCATCAACGATTTGCACACTCCGATTTTGCCAAAATTCTTGATCTTCATCGTCATGGTCTTGTGCAAGGTATGGATCTTAAATCTCATCCACGTATGGGAATATGTGAGTATTGTGCACTTGGAAAACACCATCGTTCGCCTTTCCACACTTCTACTTCATCACATTCCTGTGCTCTCTTGGATTTCGTTCATACCAATATTTTTGGTCCTTTTCCTGCCTCAAAGTCTCAATATCGATATTTTATAACTTTCATTGATGATTTCTCACGGTACACACATGTCTATCTTCTTCGACATAAGTCTGAGGCTTTATCTATATTTAAACAATACAAGATAAGTGTGGAGCTTCAAACTGGATTCTCTATAAAGACGCTTCGCAGTGACAACGGCGGTGAATATGTATCCAATCTATTTGATGACTTCTGTAAGGATCAAGGTATTCATCATGAGTTTACAGTTCCTTATTCTCCTCAGCAAAATGGTGTTGCTGAGCGCAAAAATCACACGATTCTTAATGCTATACGTTGCATGCTTATACACTCTGGTTTGTCTCGAAAGTTTTGGACTGAAGCACTTCTAACAACTGTTTTTATTCAAAATCATCTTCCAACTACTGCACCTGCTGGTAAAATTCCTATAACAATTTGGACAGGGAAGACACCTTCAGTCTCTCACTTTCGCGCATTTGGCTGCATTGCTTATATTCATGTGCCCAAGGACACTCGACATAAGTTGGATCCTCCAGGTTTGAAGGTTATTTTTCTTGGTTATTCAAATCATTCCAAAGGTTACAAATTTTATGATCCTTCTTCTCAAAAGGTTACCACGTTACAACTATATATATCATCTCTCACTTGACTTGGGTCTCACCTATATATACTAACTCTACATCAATATGAATCATTCTTTGGGAGCATGTCTTGTGTATCTCTCTCGTACTCTCTCTCTCTCTCTCAACAACCTCCCTTTTGATGTAAAGATTTGGGTCAGCAAAACATGCAACAAAACCTTTAGATGTGAGGAACTGATCAATCTTAATATACCAAGCACGAGAGGCTTGCTTCAATCCATATAATGCACGATGAAGCTGACATACAAGATGCTCCTTTCCTGCAATCATAAAACCTTCAGGTTGCTCCATATAGATTTCTTCTTCAAGATCTCCATTGAGAAAAGCCGTTTTAACATCCATTTGGTGAATTTCTAGATCAAATAGTGTTGCAAAAGCCAAAATCATACGAACAGTTGTGGAGCGCACAACGGGAGAAAATGTTTCTTGATCATCTACTCCTGCAATCTGTGAGTAACCTTTTGCAACAAGTCGTGCTTTGAACTTATCAAACGATCCATCAGCTTTGGTCTTGGTTTTATAAACCCATTTACATTTGATAGGAACACGATTTGGGGGGAGTTCAGTAAGAATCCATGTACCTTTGGAGATTAAAGAATCGTACTTAGCTTGCATAGCTTCTTGCCATTGATCCCTTTGAGACGAATTGATAGCTTCCATATACGATATTGGATCCTCTTGGATAGACATAGCATCATCAAAGACATCATATTCAATAGAATAGAATCCATGCTCTATCTCAATAGGAAGATCAACATAGATCTCCAAATTTTCATCAATCTTCTTTGGAGGTGGAGGAGGTTTATGATCATCAAAATTAGTAGAATCACAAAGCAAGTAAGGAAATGCACTAAGCAAAGATTGTGTATCATCTGAAACATCTGACGACTGTGTGCCACCCATAGTCTTTTCATCAAATATAGCATCATGACTAATGATAACCTTTTGAGAAGAAGAATCATAAAATTTGTAACCTTTGGAATGATCTAAATAACCAAGAAAAATAACCTTCAAACCTAGAGGATCCAACTTATGTTGAGTGTCCTTGGGCACATGAATATAAGCAATGCAGCCAAATGTGCAAAAGTGAGAGACTGAAGGTGTCTTTCCTATCCAAATTGTTATAGGAATTTTACCAGCAGGTGTAGTAGTTGGAAGATGATTTTGAATAAAAACAGCTGTTAGAAGTGCTTCAGTCCAAAACTTTCGAGACAAACCAGAGTGTATAAGCATGCAACGTATAGCATTAAGAATCATGCGATTTTTGCGCTCAGCAACACCATTTTGCTGAGGAGAATAAGAAACTGTAAACTCATGATGAATACCTTGATCCTTACAGAAGTCATCAAATAGATTGGGTACATATTCACCGCCGTTGTCACTGCGAAGCGTCTTTATAGAGAATCCAGTTTGAAGCTCCACACTTATCTTGTATTGTTTAAATATAGATAAAGCCTCAGACTTATGCCGAAGAAGATAGACATGTGTGTACCGTGAGAAATCATCAATGAAAGTTATAAAATATCGATATTGAGACTTTGAGGCAGGAAAAGGACCACAAATATCGGTATGAACCAAATCCAAGAGAGCATAGGAATGTGATGAAGTAGAAGTGTGGAAAGGTGAACGATGGTGTTTTCCAAGTGCACAGTACTCACATATTCCCATACGTGGATGAGATTTAAGATCCATACCTTGCACAAGACCATGACGATGAAGATCAAGAATTTTGGCAAAATCGGAGTGTGCACCCCCGCTCAAATAAAGGTCCCTTACTATGGATGAAAAAACCCTTGGGGGCTCAAGGGAAAAACCCATAGCTCTATATAGGCCTACCGCAATATTAATATTCAAATTATAAAATTACAAAGTTGAACTTACAAGAGCCTATTCATAGGCATCAAAGGAGCTACATCACTCATGAATTACAACATCAATGGAGAAGGAGCTACATCACTCAGGAGCTACATCACTCCTGAATTACAACAGCCTGTTCAGAGGCATCAAAAGAGCTTTATCACTCCTAAATATGCAACATGTAAAATAAGAATAAGTGACATCACTGCAAAAGATAAAATCTCCAAGAAATTCCTTCAACTGAACTGGGGATGTAAGCAGTATATCTGTCACATCAAAACTTAAATAAAAACGTTACACTGACATTAGAACAACACAAGGTCTATAGAGACGGTTCGCGATGCCGCTCTATAGACAACATAACACATGTGGGGCCCCATGAACAGAATATAAATAAAACAATTTGTCATCAGCTGAAATATAGACAGTCATCAGCTGAAAATAATATAAATGAAATAATGTGTCATCAGCTGGAATAGACCCCCATCAGCTGGAAAGAATATAAACGAAACAATGTATCATCAGCTAGAATATAGATGCTCATCAATAGAATAACGAACGAGGACGATCATCACGAAGCATGGCAATATCAACATCCAAAAGTAATGTTGATGTTGAAATGTAGAGAGAGCTTCCGTTGCCCGCTATTACAAGCCGATTAATTTTTGAACCGTCGAAGTAAGCAGCTTAGCGCTAATCATCGTCATGTGTCGTCTTGTAAAGAAGGATTGCTCCAGAAACACTTTGTAAAGTAGGAATGCTTGTAAAACTTGAAGTCGATGCAACACCTTTTTAGTGGTCGAGCGATGATAACCTTGTTTAAAAGCTTGTACTCTGACAATTATAGCACCAGCTTCGCTAACTTGCTGAGGTCGACGATAAATTAGGCGTAGCGTCTTTCTCTTGTCCAGACGTCGACGACAAATTAGGCGCATCGACTTTTTCCTGTCCAGACGCCACAAAACCTTAGACGAGAACGCAGATATGGAAGCAAAAAAATGGAAGATGCAAAAAATGCAAACACTTCAAGATTGTAGGCCATGGTTGGAGCAACGACGATGCCGCTGGGCCCCAAACTGTGACTCCTTGTTGCAAGGACGGTCCATGCTACGTTCGAGGACCGATATTTTGATACCATGAGTGCAACCTTCATCTTCCGATTTCACAAGGCACTTAACCAATGCTTTGTAAAGAACAGTCGTGACGATCCTGACATGTCAAACTGTCTGCCTAAACGAGCGAGCAAATGCCCCAGGGATAGAGAGTTGTGGTCTGAGAGGATATATTCTGATTCATCCGTTCTTCTCCTTCGATGAGGGAAGCCCTTCTCCCCCTCCGGCACTCTTGTTGCCTCGGCTCAGGCCGCTCGCCGTGGCAATTCAAGTCTATGCTTCCCTGCTCCAAGCTCCGGTAAAGCACCGGCCCGCAGACCCCTGCGCATATCGGCGACATACGGAACCGATAACCCTAATCGCCATACGGAATCGATAACCCTAATCGCCGTAACTACAGTAGCAGCTCCAACAGCAGCTTCTACTACGACAACATCGAGGTCGACCTAGACCCCGAGAAGATGCTAAAGCCAGGAGATCCGGGGACCGTCCAGGCCACAATCCGGAAGGTGATGCCAGCAGGATACTGGGTCACCATGCCCAGTGTGGCAGAGAATGCGATAACCAAAGTGCTATTAGTCTTACCAAAGACTATATACAACATAGTAAATCAAAGCATATTGCTATTCATTATCATTATGTTCGACATGAAGTCAAGAAAGGTTCCATTATGGTGGAGCATTGTCCCAGTGATCAAATGGTTGCAGACAACTTTACAAAAGCTCTTTGTGAAGCTCGCTTTAGCTCATTAAGACATGAACTTGGTATTGTTCCAAGTTCTTGTCTCATTGATTGAGGCATGTATCATTGTATTCAAGAAAACTTTATAGTAAATCATTTTTGTATCGTAGGTATGTATAGGGGCTCGGGTTTTTCCCTTGTTCTCCCCAAGGGTTTTTTCACTCGCAGCTAGAGACCTTTGTTTGAGTGGGGATGTTACAACTATATATATCATCTCTCACTTGACTTGGGTCTCACCTATATATACTAACTCTACATCAATATGAATCATTCTTTGGGAGCATGTCTTGTGTATCTCTCTCGTACTCTCTCTCTCTCTCAACACTGTCTTGTTAGTCTAGAAGAAAAATAATACTTATAGGATATGCATTGATTATCGTGCCCTAAACAAGATCACTGTTAAGAATAGATATCTGATCCCTAGGGTAGACGACCTCATGGATAAGCTACAAGGGGCCACAATATTTAGCAAGATAGATCTCAAATCTGGATATCATCTAGTACGATTAGATACACTTGACATTTTCAAAACTGCATTTAGAACTCAATTTGATCATTATGAATTCCTTGTTATGCCTTTTGGTTTAACTAATGCACCAACCACATTTAGTCGTATGATGAAACATATATTTTTGAAGCATCAGCATTGTGTAATTGTTTTCTTTGATGACATATTGGTTTTTTGTAAGAATGAGAATGAGCATTATAAACATTTATCTTTGGTTTTCAAATTATTGAAAGAGAATCAATTATATGCTAACTCTCAAAAGAGTAAATTTTTCCAAATCCACATTGAAGACTTAGGACATATTGTTTCTTCTAATGGTATTAAAGTTGATCCTAAAAAGATAGAAGCAATTTTGAATTGGCCGATCCCTAAAAATGTGCATGAGTTATGTTCTTTCTTAGATTTTGCTAGCTTTTACAGAAAATTTGTGAGAAAATTTTCATTGCTTGCATTACCTTTAATGAAATAATTAAAGAAAGGTATTGTATATCACTGATCTGATAATCAACAAAAGTCTTTTGATTAACACATGCACATGTATTGCAATTACCTGACTTTAATAGACCATTCTTCCTAATAGTTTTTTTATGCTAGTGGATCTGGGATAGGAGCTGTCCTTATGCAAGATTCACATCCCATAGCCTATTCTAGCTACAAACTTAAACTCTCTGAGCTGAAGTATTCTACCTATGATAAGGAATTGTTAGCTGTAGTACAAGCTTTACGTCAATGGAAACACTATTTAATGGGATCTGAGTTCATGATCCAAACTGACCAACAAAGTATCAAGCATCTCCTTAATTAGCCACAAATATCTAACCCTCCTATTAAATGGGTGCTTTTATTTAAATTTTTCATCCACTTATCCAATATCAACCTGGAAAAGAGAACATTGTTGCCGATACGTTAAGTAGAAGACCAAGTATCCATAATATCTCTATTATATCTTTTGATTCCCTTATCTCTATGAAAGATACCTATGACCAAGACCCTATTTTTCAAGCTGATTGGAATAAATTAATTGCAAATAACTGGATTCCAATCGATTCATTGTCTTATTTTGAAGGGTTTATGTTTTATGAAAAAAGGTTGTGTGTAACTGTACCATTTAGATCATTTGTGTTGCATGAAATTCATTATCCCCCATACCAAGACCATAGAGGTATTATTTCTACTTTGCATACATTGTTTGAATATTTTTATTAGCCATAGATGGAATCTAATGTTTCTAACTTTGTATATGAGTGTGTAATTTGTCAAATAGTTAAGCAACACCATGGTAAGCAATATAGCTCGTTAATACCTTTATCAATTCCTAAACGATCATGGGAACATATTTCAATGGATTTTATAACTGGTTTGTCTAATATCCAAGCTAATCATGATATGATTTGCATACATTGGTTGAATATTTTTATTAGCCACAAATGGAATTTAATGTTTCTAACTTTGTATCTGAGTGTTTAATTTGTCAAATAGTTAAGCGACACCATGGTAAGCAATATAGTTCGTTAATACCTTTATCAATTCCTAAACCATCATGGGAACATATTTCAATGGATTTTATAACTGGTTTTCCTAATATCCAAGCTAATCATGATATGATTTGGACTATTGTAGATCGATTTAGCAAACAAGCATATTTCATTCCATGCAAGAAAACATTAACTGCATCTCAAGCTGCACATATGTTTTTGAATATTGTTTTCACTAACCATGGTTTATCAAAAGTTATTATTTCAGATCATGATTCTAGATTCTCTAATAATTTTTGGACTAATTTGTTTGCTAATCTAGGTACAAATATTGATTTCTCATTTGCATTTCATCTTGAAACTAATGGGCAAACAAAAGCTACTAACAATACAATATTAGATCTTTTGCGTGCATACACAATTTCAAAACCACAAACATAGGATACACACTTGCATTTACTTTAGTTTGAATACAATAATACACCACATACAGCTACATAGAAAGCACCTTTTGAAATCATTTATGGACATAGATTGCCTAAACCTATTACATCATTGCCAAACAGTTAAAGAAGAGATGACATTGCCAATATGCATGCTACTATTATTTCTGAAGTCAAAGACATGATTGCGAAAGCCTAGCAATCATACACTAAACAAGCTAACAAGAAAAGAAAAGCAATGAGTTTCAAAGTTGATGATTATGTTTGGTTATGCATTGAAAAGAGAAGATTACAAAGTGTTGAGAAACACCTTGTTGTTAAGTTAGCCCCTAGATTTTATGGACCTTTCCAAAGCATTCACAAAATCAATGACAATGCATTTAAATTAGTACTACTCCAACACTGAAAAATCCACAATACTTTTCATATCAATTATCTACAGCCTTTTAGAGGCCAATTACGACCACTAGAACTGACTTTACGACCACTAGAACTGGCTGTGGATACTCTAGATATTTGGTTAAGTTTAAAAAATGTCCTGTTGAAGAGTCCCAATGGATGCACGCCTACAACCTAAGTGCTTACCCCTCACTGCTTGCTACATATTGAGCTAATAGAAATTGAAGACAATTGCTATCCCACCTAGGGGTATGATGCCAGGAAGCATATTCCACGGTGGATTTCGTGAGACCACGGTGGATTTCGTGAGTTTTTTATTCCATGGTGGATTCCGTGAGGTTTTGCGGTGGATTCCGTAAAACTATATTTATTTGTTGGGGTTCATATCACAAGGTAGATTCCTTGTGCATAAAGTTGATGGGGAAGCTTGTTCTTTTCAGGAGTCATGTTAATTTAATGTGCACGTGGGTATTTCAATGGCGGGTGATTCTGTAAAATACATATTTAAATTAATGAAAATTTATAAGTTTAGAGTGCACTCGTATTAAAATAAGGTTAGGACGACAAAGTTCCAACCTATTTATTTATTTTTTAGCTGAAGATTGCTAGGTATTCACTTTTGTCGGTTTAATTTTATTATTTTCTAATAGTTGTGAATGCTTCGGTTCATGTGTAGAGAAGGCAACAGAGGATTGGGAAGCACTGGGCGGTAGCGTGTATTCAAATTATCTAAAAAAAATATCATTTTTGATGGGCACAAGTCTTATCATTAAAGGCATGGCACTAATATTTATTTAGGTACACTTATTTATTGAAGCACTTGATAAATATTTATTATTTTGTATGCAATGCACGGTTTAAATATTTCATTATGGGACATTGTATTTGGGCATAGCCGGACACTTGGGCTGCCCAACCACTTTATTTTTTATTTGGTCAAAAGCAAACACAAAAGCCGAAGCATGCTAATTATAAAATTGGGCTATTTTTGAGTTTTGAGATGAATAAATTTATAAATGCATGCCTTGTGAAGTGCTCACACAAGTCATGGGGGGAGAATGTACCCAATTTGTCTCTTTTCTTCATGTCATGCAAAACTATCTTCTTGCTTTTTGAGCTTAAGTAGAGTTCTTTTGTTCTTGGGGACCTTTCGGCGCTTGCTATGTACACATCCAACATCTGATTTGCATACCACTAAAAGAGATGGCCCAAAAGGAAATCAGACACAACGAAAGAAGCAGGAAGGAAAATGACCGAAAGCGCAAGGGCGGCCTCAAAAGCTAAGTCAAAGGCAAATGTGTAATTTTAAATGCAAGGCACCCCTAAAACTCAAGCTCCCTCCTATGCGAATTGTAAAGGTAGATAGATGGTAGAAAGAAAGCTAGGAAGATAGGAGGAAAACGGGAAAAATTGCCTAGGATGGCCATGTAAAAAATGGATAAGGGGATGGCTACCCAAAAGGGATTTAGGGTTTTGTATATAAAGTTGAAAAGTGAATGAGGAGCTTATTCTTTGGTGTGTGGCAAAGTGGATTCATCTTCTTCACTTCTTCTCTCCTTCTTGCTTGCTTGTGTGTGCTTGAGAGAGGGAGTATGAGAGTGTGAGGGTGAGGGATCAAGGAGAGAAGCTCTCCATCATCTCCTCTCTTCTTCTCTTCCCTTCTCTTGCACACGGCTATGAAGAATGGAGCTTGAAGGTGGAGGCTTGAGGTTGCTTGAGCTTGCATCATGAATCGTGGAGCTACCAGTGTGCTTGAGGGAGGAGGCAACTCGTTTGGGCATCAAGGTAAGCTCATATACCCCGGTAGGATCAAAGGTGTGTTGGCTAGGTGAAAGATAACCATAGGTGTTCACTTGAAATGCTTGAAACAATAAGTGGTCCATGAGTCTTGGCGGTTAAGCGTGAGCTCACCTCCACAAGGGTTTTCCTCAACACCATTGTTCCATCCTTGTGAATGCCATCTGGATGAGGAATTCATTGATAAGGCTCTAAATCAACGATGAATATTGATGTAAATTTTTCCATCTATTAAAATTGGAAATTTGAATCTTGATGTCACAGATCGCCTTGAAGCTAGAAAGGGAAAGTTTGTGACAATGGCCATGATGCACAGAAGATTTTAGATCAAGCTACTTTTCTAACTATCAATTCTGAAAGTGCTTTCCCTTGCCTTTAGAAGTGGGCCAATTGAGATGGAGTATTGAAGCAATAAAGCAGGTACTGTAGCAATCACCTAACCTCTTGAAGAGAATATTGCTATAATATCCTAAGCAACTACACTAGCACATAGTGCAACAACAATCATGATTGCTATTTGAGAAGCAAAAGGAGAGATCATATTGGCCAACTTAAGGAAATAGTGAACCATGGATGCTCCTTCCAACATTGGCAAAAGTCAAACTTGAAGAGTAGATGTGAAAAGAGAATTTGCATCAACAGCAACATATTGCCCTGCTAAGTTTTCTATAAAAAATGGTGTCATGGGCACAATAAAAAAATAGTGTTCTTCATAGCTATTAGTGCCATGTTTCCTTGAGCAAGGTAGGTTACTATGTTACTTGTTGTTCCTCTAAGACAACAGCAATACACAAGAACTGAATCAGCAACATAGTAGAAGTCAATTGACTAATAAGTGCTCCAGTGGTTGGGATCACCATATATTGATGGATTATACAAGTTGTGCTTTAACACACCATTCAATTCACAGATTTTTGTTTCTTCATCTCTCTGACAAAGGCTACTGCCAAGCAAAGAAATTTGACCAAAGAATTTCTATGGTACATCTACTATGTTGAAGGTTTTTATAGAGAATTATCAATTTGAGTGCCATTAGAAAAGGTCATATTTTCTAGAGAGAACCATTGGCGTTGTACTTTCCATATTACTAATCCTAGATTGTGATATTGCATCTATTGAATACTAAAGAGAAGGTTGCCTATACACAAGGTAGTGATCAGTACCTTTTCGAGTTCCTTTTCTCACTTTTGGCATCCCCAAATGAATGCATTGAATGCTATGCTATGGTGACAAGAAGCTCTTTGGTCTAAGAGCCACACTCAACTACTTGAGCAACACACTTAATTCATGTCTAAGATGGACTGAGTGATCTCAACTATCTCAATCACCAACATACAAGCCAAGTCAATCAATGACAAACTTGTAGCCCTTACAACTCAATTTTCTCAAATGGTTATGCTTAAAAGGATGGATGAGTGTGATTGTGAGCAAAAACATGGTCATTCTCATGAAAATTATGAGTACCATGATTGTTGTTATGGGTCTAATGAGAAAAGGCAGTAGCATGTGCCTACTTATGGTTAGCATGCACATGATGATTGTGCATATTTTGAGTAGTAGTATGCATATGATGACTATGCACATTCTTATGAGCTACATTCTAGTCACATGCATGCAGCATAACCATCTGGACAGCCTTATGTACATGGGAAACATCATGCAAAAGTATACAAGCATGTACATGGGGAGAAACATTAGTATCAACAATGGAGTGCTCGATATCATCAGCCACTTGATCATTACTATGAGCAGCATGCGCATCCTTATGAGCAACATGATGCTTCCCATGAACGATGCCATGAGGAGAGAATCTCACCACAACTTCATGAGCAGGTGCCCCATCAGCCCAAGGCCCTTAAATTCAAATGCTCAGTAGAAGCCATGAATGTGGGGCTCATGGACATGCAATGCCTAGGGGTTGGTGTAGTGAATGCAGTAGTGGTTGTAGCCTCATCTGCTTTAGTTCTACATGGCATAGTGGTTTCCAATGAGTTTATGGACAAGTCTATGCATGCTACCATGTGGGTCATTGAGAATCTTGTGCCACTATCAGTGCTTGAAGATGACACCATGAATCACTTCTATGATACAATGGATGCATTGGATCACAATTATCCTTTTGACCCCAGTGGTAGTATGGAGACCCATGCTTGTCTGGATGCCCCTTATCCTCTTGATGCTTATCATGTAGGTTATCCATTTGATCTTGGGGAAAGGAATGGTTTTGGAAAAGCCCTACCTCAATCATTATTTTACTAGTGGATTCCTCCCCCTACTTAAAGGGTGCAATTTTGATTGAGGATTAGCTAACTGTGCCCTAGTTTGCACTGCATATGACTTGCAAATAGCACATTATTTTAGAATAATTTTCACCCTACATTAATGACAGCCAAGTGTCACCTATATGGGCTAAAAGTATGCTTCATGAGCTTCTTTTTTACATGTCACACACCTTAATTGGAGCTGCCCATAGGAAGTTATGACCAAATTTCTCTCGCAAGCCTGTTTTGGACAGCATGTTGTCCACTATATGTCAGCCCCTAATTGTCAATAATTGGTGGCCAAACTCATACGGACAGCCATGGATTCTTCTAACTGAAGCTTTCTCTGACCCGGAGAGCTCAACCCCACAACCCCTTCAGCCCGTGAAGGATTTCTCTTGGCCGAATGAGGCCATTGAGCTTAGCATGCATGGGAGCTTTGCGGGAAGCCATGAAAGCTTCACTTGAACCTTCCCATTCTTGAAGCTCAAGCTTGAGGATAAGCTTGGGAGCCTTCTTCATCAGCAAGAGCACTCAAATGCTGAAGCACTCTTCCACGGATGCCCAACCAACAACCAGACTTGATCAATAGAGCAAGCGGCATCATGATGAGTCGGGCTTTAACGGTCATCCCAAGCATTAAAGAGGTATGCCATTTTAATCTTAATCTCGCAATTTAGAAACTTGTTGAGCTTAATATACTTTTGGAGAGATTCAAGATTGCATACAAGCATCATACCTCTTCCTGAATTTCATTGTAATGGCTGACATTAACCCCTACCTTGTCTTATAATCTTGGATGAATATTAGCCATTGTAAATTGGATAAGTAGCAACCAGTGAGTCACTGGACTACCAAGGTAACCCCTACCCCAACCTTCATCATTCCTTGCATCTCATTAAAAGTCCCAATGTCTTCTTTCCAAAGCATCTCATGCTGATTGCTAATTAAAAATGTCTGCCATGTATACTCCGGCACCCTGAAGGGGTGCACAACCCAACCCAGGGGAAACTTTTCCCACCTCTCGGTGATCCAGAGCCCAATATTTGTTTATAGGTGCATGTACTTCCATTAGTTCCACTCCCCTGCTCCAATGATCTCTCTTAGACACCCCATAATGCTAATGGCACCCATGTATGTATGGTAGTGAATGTACTTATGCATGAATGGCAGAGTTGATGGGTATGCAATGATGCTCAGGATTATGTTTAGTATGCTCAAGATGATATTGATGTGGCATATCAGGCCGCTTGACCTATGCTCTATCCATGTAAGACATTGGTACTAAGGGACATGCAGTGTTTTTAGTCACAATCTTGCAAGACTGTCACAAAGATACCATTACAGAAAACTCTGTCCTAAATCAGGGGGTAAACGCTATATCTCATCTTGAAGAGGGCTTTGTCCCCTCCTATTTTAATAAAAAATCTCCCCAATCGGAGCTACGGTGTGAAAGTTATACCCATTTTTGTGCACTAGGGTCATTGTGGACAGGATGCAAACCGCAGGCACTGTAAACCCCCTACAGAAAATTTTGATCATTTTTTGTCATAAAGGTTAATAGCTCATCTCAAAGAGGCCGTCGTTCCCTCTGACTTCTTGAGCCCAAAACCTCATCAATCAAAGTTTCCTACAAAGACTTACGCCCCTTTTATTGATAGCAGGTCCTGTGGATTGCACCCAGATGGCTGGCCAGAAAGGCAAAAGCAAGGCCCAAGAGGAACTCCAGAGGGAGATTAGAGACTCCTGCACCTCCATGAATGAGAAACTAAGCTCAGCGCAAGATTATCATGGTGACATACACGAGGAAATGCCTGACGGATCCGTATGCCCTTCTCAATCACACCCTCTTCCAACATGAGTTCCGTCATACGGAACGCCACAATGATATGGTCACCAACCACCGCCAAATGATGTCCAAGTTTGATGAAGCGATTGAGCACATGGCTATCTCAAACTCAAAGACCCAACAGACCTTGGAATAGCTCAATGCTCTTGTTGCTCAATTAGCGACCACTTCATCCCAAGAGAAGACCAATGACTCTAGACATGAGTCTAGACACCCTCCACATCGGGAACCGTCGCATGGCCCATAGGGTATACTTGGCGCTGAGGGAATTCCCCCTTCTACCTATGAGATCGGGGAACCCTCTCATACACATGATGAGTCCCTATTGAATTTCCCCGTCCACCATGCTGGCAACATTCACTTGAGGCATTCTCCCACCTTGGGTCGAATTTCACCCGCTCTACCTAGGAGCCCCCATGCACCACATATGAATCAGCCCCATCAAGGATAATATGGTACAAATGGTCAGCTTGGCAATCATGGACAACATGGCTATAATGGACAGCATGGATTGTATGGCCACCACGGGATGCATGGACAGCAAGGATTTCATGGGCAACGTGGCTCCTATGGTCTGCATGACAAGATCATTCTCACAAAGTACAATGGGTAATCCCCCTCACCATCTGACCTGGAAGAATGGACGTCCAAGTTGGAGTCCTACTTTAACATCTACCCCCGCACTGATGATCAGAAAATACTTTTTTCTTCTCTCCATTTGGAAGGTTTTGCCCACACTTGGTGGCGCAATATCAATCGAGAGAATCAACAGTTCATTGATTAGGAAGATTTCAAAATGCATATGGTCCAAGTTTTTGTGTCCCCCGTGGAAAAAGAATGGTTGGCAAGACGATGGTATACTCTTGACCAACGTAACCTCCCTGTACATGACTAAACCAATTCTGAAGAGTATCAACATCATAAACATGATAAATACCATGCTCATTATTATTGGAAGATCAATATACAGACATAATTACTAGGAGATATTGTTTGTACACATGATTAATTTTAGCAAAGAGAAATGGTTTAAAGTTACTAATAGTGCACTTACCAATAAGAATGATGTACCACATGTCCACGATTATTGGGTGATCTCTGAATGCTTTAACAATTTTGAAGCTTGTCAACCTAAATGAGTTTTCATCTCATCTTGTGAACTCTACTACCTCTAAGTCTAAACATATTGCCCGCATTCATTTCGGTCTAGTGGGCTATGAAGTTGCAATCATGAAAAGGACTACATTGGCCCCTCCACTAGATGAGTGATGATGAGCAAATGAATCCTCCAATGGATGTTGGTGATTCTATTCTTTGATGAAAATCCCTTTTTAAAAAGTGCCTTGGGTGGATCCATTAATTTGATGACAAGCCCATTTTGAAGTTATGGGACTAGGATGTAATCAATGAATTTTGAATGGTGAAAGCAGTCGCATATCCACCACTTATGTACACTTGTATCTCCCCTCAAAATGCACTAAAAGAACCTCAATAAATGCAAGGGAAGGAATGGAAGTGCTTTTTCCAATGCATAGTCCTCGATAAGAAGTACCATAACTATCATTGACATGACAACATGAAGGGTGCCTTTGATAGATTGGTGGTCTTGAAAGCATATTTGTAGGCTTCTAAATGTTGAGATGTAGAGAGAGAAGATATGTAGAGATGCGATAGGGAGAGAAGAGACACACTATATATACTCCCAAAGACTACATCATATTGATCACAATCTACATATATATAGATGAGACCTTGTCTAGATAGGGTGAGCTATATATAGCTCCAACACCCCCACTCAAACAAAGGTCTCTAGCTATGGATAAAAAAATCCTTGGAATACAATGAGCTCCTATATACAAATGTACAAACATGATCAAGAAGGATTATTATGTGCATGTAAAGTGAATCTGTGCATGTGAAGTGAAACTGAATATGTACAAATATGACCAAAAGGTCTTAGGTGTATGTTATGGTGCCTACAAGGAGTATATACAATGGCACCACAATGTCATAGTAGATTAATTCCCAAATATTGAAGTTTAGACAACTCCAAGTTTTGAGCGTAGGAGAGTGAAGCGTGCTTCATTGAGTCCTTTGGTGAATATATTTGTAGTCATTTGATCACTTGGACAATGTTCAATCATGATCATGCCTTTCTTTACTTCATATCAAACATAATGATAATGCACTGCAATATGTTTAAACTTGTTATCTTGAACATAGTCTTTAGCAAGACTAATAGCACTTTGGTTATCACATTGAAGTAGTGTGCTAGAGAGAAGAGAATGGCCAATATCTGATAGAACTTGTTGAAGCCATACAAATTCTCAAGCTACTAAAGTATACAACTTGAAATTCAACCTCTGTAGTGGAAATGCTAGTCCAAGCAACAAGACAACCATTGATAAAGAAAAAAATTCAACTTGTAGAACACAGATAAGTGAGAGCTTGCCCAATCTGCATCTATATAATCCATAAGTTGAAGTGAATGTATTAAAAGTGAGAGTTTTTAGTAGAGCTCACAAGACAAGGAGTACTAGCAGGATGTGCAGAACCTAAACAAAAATTTTGAGTAATATCTTCAATGAAGTTTGTTTGATGCAATAATAAAACACCCTTTTCTCGATAGCATTGAATTTGAATACCATGAGTGTATGTCTCCAAGATCAAACCATGTCAAACATAGAAGATAAAACCTTCTTTACTTGTTGAAAAAAGTTGAGATTGTTAGAAACAAGTATTGTATCATCCACATATAGAGAAAAAATAATCAAACTATCATTGCAGTGCTTGACATAAAGTTAGGATCTGATATAACGAGCCTGCCTATTGGTTGTCCAAGCACGTTTTAGCCGTCCGTCAAGAAATGATTATAACCGTCACCACCAAGCACTCCCATGGAATGTTTTGGGGTTTGTTGCCTAGGTTTTTTTGAGTCCCCCTCACAACGGAACATCCATGGCTAAACCTAGTAGGATTGACCTAAAATTGAAGTTTCTAGTAGACAATGTCTCTTGACAGCATGCTAGTGTCGGGTTTTGGACATCCTACTTTACGCAGAGATACCCAATCCGAAGCAGATCCATACCGCACTTAGTTCAAAGAGAATGGAAAAAGAGAGGGGTGCATTGCTCAACCTCTTTGCCTGTAGGGCATAGTCCCATTCTTGCCCCCTAAAATGGCATGAATCAAGTTCTAACATAACAATACCTAAAGTTCAAACAATGATAAAACCTTGTGAGAAGCCTCCCAGTTCTCTAGGACCACCCTACTGTAGGACAGACCATCGGGGTTCTGCCCACCTGCTTCCCTTGAAAAATTTAGTTTTCTAATTAGATCCTATCACCTTTATATATAACATTCATAATCAGATTCCTTAATTAGGCCTTTTAAGGGGAATAGGATTCATTTGCATAATTTAAAGTAGTGACACGAAAACAAAACAAGCAGTCCTTTGTACAAACAAGTTCCTTAACTTATCTTCAAGTTAATCTTTGTCTCCTACCCATACAAGACAATTATGTATCCTTTTGTCCAATAGAAGTATCCGGTCCAAATCACATGGCACCAACATTTCCATCCTTTATCTAGAATAGGATTTCTCCATCAAACTCGACTGCCTTAATTTACTTGAGAAGGAATTTTCTTCTCTTGTATGTCAACATTTGTGGGTGTAGAAGGTGCCTAGCAATCAAGCCATACTACTTAGATTATTCTCTTTAGTATATGTCTATGAACCACACATTAATCAATGACACAACATTACCAAGTTTAGCTCTAATATCAACTATAATGTGCCCGCCTATCCGTTGTCCAAACACGTTTTAGTAATCCATCAAGAAATGATTCTAAGAGTCACCGCCCAGCACTCCCATGGAATGTTTTTGGGTTTGTTGCCTAGGGTTTCCCGAGTCCGCCTTGCAACAGAACATCCACGGTCGAACCCACTAGGATCAACTTGAAATTTGGGTTCCTAGTATACAAGGTCTCCTCACAGCATCTTATGGTTGGGTTTTGAACATCCTACTTTACGCAAAGATACCCAATCCAAAGTAGATCCATACCGCACTTGGTTCAAAGAGAATAGAAAACAAGAGGGATGAGTTGCTCAACCTCTCTACCCGTAGGGCATAGTCTCATTCTAGCCCCCTAAAATGGCATGAATTAGGTTCTAACTTAACAATACCTAAAGGTCAAACGACGATAAAACCTTGTGAGAAGCCTTCCAGTTCTCGAGGACCACCCTATCGTAGGACAGACCATCGAGGTTCTACCCACCCACTTCCCTTGATAGCTTTAGTTTTCTAATTAGGTCCTATCACATTTATGTATGATATTCAAAATCAACTTTCTTAGTCAGGCCTTTTAGGGGGAACAAGATTTGTTTGTGTAATTTAGAGGACTGACACGAAAAAAACACAAGCAACCAATTTTACAAAATATTTTCTTAAATCATCTTCAAGTTAATATTTTTCTCCTGCCCATACAGGAGAATTATGTATCCCTTCTATCCAACAGAAGTACCAAGTCCAAATATCATGGCACCAAAATTTCCATCCTTTATCTAGAATAGGATCTTCCAACGCCATAGACGTTGGGCTCAAGACAGTCTACAATTTCGTTCTGGTCTAGGCAAGGGGTATCGAGAGCTCCACTGACCCCAAGCGACCTAGGAGTGAGACACAACTTCGGTGGTTGGCCTTTTCACCACTCGGCCTTCAACTCATGAATCGATCAGTACCCTCTCGGGGTAACCCGTGGTGTGATCTTGGAGATGATCCACCCATGCAAAATATCCTTTCTTAATTAATCCAATTAAGAATCAAGCATAAGCAAGGCAATCTACCTAATATCATCTTCCAATGAAACATTCCTTTATGTCCAATGGCTACTTGTCATTACTGACCTTTTCCATGCTTTTACCATCAAACACAAGCACTTGGAATATTTATCCAAATCACAAAACAATAATCACTTGACTGTAAAAAGCATTTAGGGTGTTGTTCAATCCACCAACAAAACTAATTGTATTTTTCCCAAACAATACAAGAATAGACACGATAATAATTCCATCGCATATTCGCTCTCCCCCTTGGGATCAAAGAGTGATTCTATGTAAATTTACTTGATACTTGTATGTACAATTCCTAATGTTATTATTTTTATGATTTTGCTATTCATAACCCCTCATTGAGTGCTCTATCAATGAAAAAGCCATAAACAACTAAGTGCAATTAACTTCCCTTGATACATGCACTTTGCAAACTCCATCTTTCAAATATTTGAGAAGAGGCCTATCCCTTGCCATGACCTATTCTCTACATCATTGTATGGATCCTAATGCATCTCATGCGAGAATAAAACCAAGCATCTATCAATTTAGAAATACATTACTTATAACCGGAATCGTAGTTGGATTGGTAGTGATGCCCTCGCTTGAGACTCCGTTGCTTGTTGAGGGATTGCCATCTGCGCATGGCATTTTCCCCTTGGGGGCCGTAGTCTTCTTAACTTTTAAATACAATTCGCACAAAACTTCAGTAGCACTTGCTCCTCCAGAGGAGGGAAATTGGGAAAAATCAGCTTATGGGTTAAAGGATGAGCTCAAAGAAAAGGAAAAGAGAGAATGCGTGTGGCCACCAATTTCTCTATCAATAAGCCATACGCAACTAAGTTCAATGAACTTCCCCTGATACATGCACTTTGCAAACTCCATCTTTGGAATATGTGAGAAGAGGCCTATCCCTTCCCACAACCTATTCTCGTACATCATTGTATGGAGCCTAATGAATCTCATGCAAGAACCAAAGCAAGCATCTTTCAATTTAGAAATACATTACTTACGACCAAAACCACAGTTGGATTGGTAGTGATACCCTCGCACGAGGATCCATTGCTTGTTGAGGAATTACCATCTGTGCATGATATTTTTCCCTTGGGGGCCATGATCTTCTTCTCTTTGAAACACGACTGGCACAAGACTTTAGCAGGCACTTGCTCGAGAGGAGGGAAATTGGGAAAAATCAGGTTGCAGGTTGGGGGATGAGATCGGAGAAAAGAAAATGAGAGAATGTGTGTGGCCACCCTCTAAGGAGGGGGAAAGGGAGAAAGAACCTTCTCTCTCTCTCTCTCTCTCTCTCTCTCTCTCTCTCTCTCTCTCTCTCTCTTGCTCTCTCTCTCTCTCTCAGCCTTACATTTTCCTCTTGGGGGCCATGATCTTATTCTCTTTTAAATACAACTTGCACAAGACTTCAGGAGGCACTTGCTCGAGAGGAGGAAAATTGGAAAAAATTGGCTTGCGGGCGAGGGGATATACTCGGAGAAAAGGAAAAGAGAGAATGCGTGTGGCCACCCTCTAAGGAAGGGGAAGGGAAGGAAGAACCTTCACACACACACACACACATACACACATACACATAACCTCACTCATAGCCTCTTGAGGTCTCCTTGTGCTTCATTGTGCCTCCCCATGCCTCATATTTATAATAGAAGAGCATATGTGGGTGAGAACGAGAGTTCTTGGTGGAGGGACACTTGAAAAAATCAATGATCTGATGCTTAACACATAAATTTGATGGTTCCCTTGGCTCCAAAAGGGGGATAAACCCCCAAGACACTTCATTAGAAAGCTTTTAGATCCTTCTTTCTCTTCATATTCAAGTGTGGTTTACTACCTCTAAATTGTGATTGCGGCGTACGTGATTTCACCAATCTCTCTTATTTTTTTCTTTTTATAAAATCTACCAAACTAACTAAAACATCACTTGTCTTTTCTTTTAAATGACATCCAGTTCTAAAAATCTCCATATCTTTTTAGAATAATATCTAAAATATCTAGAATATGCTAGTTTTGTCCAAAATCTAATATTTCTTTTTGGACCATCCATACTATACATATTAACACTATGATGGGACCTCCAATGGGCCAGCACTGGCTATGGCACTAGCCGAACCTCATGCTCATGACAAACGAACACACCCTCACAGCCTCGCGGGCCAGGAGCATCTATCTGCTGCTAAAGGATGAACTGTCCTAAAGCCTAATCTATGCATTTATAGTTTTATAGTTTTGTAGTTCAATGTTTCCCTTTCTATAAACTCCACAGAGGGAGAACCCATACATATTGGCAATAAATACCACGATAATCACATACATGGGAGGCAACCTCTCAGCGGAATCACCCGGCCCCACTGCAGCTCTCCTACATCATAGGGATTAGCCCCTTGATGCGCTGCTCAATATATTAAACAAACGAACAAACTCCACTCTTTCATTTCGAAAGTACTCCAGGAGATACCATGTGTCCTTACCAAATAAATCCCCAAGAAATGAACATCTATCCTAACGCTTAGGATGCCTTTCCACACTCAAGCGTGGATCATTGTCATTGAAAACAGGTGCTATACATCCGGTCCTTTTATTACGATACCATGGTTTATATGCACATGCAAAGTGAATGATCCTAAAGTGCTCAAATATAATTTTAAATCAAAAACATGTGGTGCACAACCAGGCTTTCTAATGCATTTACTAACCCATTGCGACGATGCAAGGATAGCACCGAGATAACACTCGTGCTACTATACTCTTAATTAAAATACAAAAACTCTATGTCATGATATGCATCAAAAAATCAGTAATAATTAGCATGCAAATCTCACCATTCAAACATCCCAACCCCCTACATTTAGGTATTGCTTTCGTTGCATAGGTGTAGAGGTTCATTTTGTCATGTTTTGATGTATAAAAAGCAATAAATCAGAAACTTTGACAAGGAGATAGGGCAAACTGAGGCTAAACCTCATGCTTTGCCACTAGCATATATCCACAAACAATCATGATACTTTTTCTTAGTTTTTGTAAGACGTATTTCTATTTTTTCTCCTTATTTTTCTCATTTTCTTGATTTATTTATCAATAAAATATACTATTTTTTGGTTTTTCTTGTTCCAATCACTCCAGCATACTAACAATCAATTTATCTTTCATTTTTTCCCTATGGGAACACCTTTCACCCACCTGAAACGGAAAAACTATCATTTTACCGCTTAAAGGCCGCATTTCGGGTTTACGAGAATTAAATAGAGCATGTAAATCATTGCAAAATCAAAATTTTCTGATACGTAACAATTAATCATAATACAACCAGTACTCAAACAAATTTTCATCCAATAAGAACATAATTATCATCATAAACTATAAAAAATCCTTCATTTTCTTCATAAAAATGGTCATACCGTGTTTTTACGTAATCCGAGACGCTTTGAATGACTGCATAGCCAGCAAATGGAGCTTCCATTGCTCTCAATCCAATGCTATACATCAATCTTCAGCATCTCCATCAATCTCCATCACCACTTCCTTAATTCTCCCTTCCCGGTTCCTTCTTCAAGATGGTGCACATGAACCGCCCATAGAGGGGAGAGAGAGAGAGGAGAGAGAAAGACTAGATTCTGATCTCTTCATCCAGACAGCCATTCCTCACATGAAGACGGTGATATGATCAGCCAAGAGGGAGAAGTTGCCGGGTAATCTGTGTTGCATAGCTTATTTGCAGCCTCCAATCATGATGGGGGGGGAGGGGGGGGAAGGAGCGAAACAATCGGCGCCTATTGTTGCACGCCATCACATTTTTTTTAAAATCAAAAAATTAAGGGGGGTGGGGGGGTTAAAGGTCCCAAAGGGCACCCCCCTTTGGTTTTCTCAATGTCCACACCCTTTCAAATCTTGGCCAATTTTTTGCCTCTTTCGCATCCGGGCTTCGTTTCAGCCTCTGAAAAATCATGCATATCCATCTCGACATCCCGCACTGACTCACAGCTCTTGGCATTGCATACGGAAATTGAAAAATTTATCAAAATTCCTCAAGTTTCATTGGGGCGCCTTTTAAAAGCCGTCTTTCACTTGGTGCTTAAAATCGACCTAGCTGCAGCCCCCGCCTTTGATGTTAAATATTTTTTCCCTAAATTCCAGATTTTTTGGTAACTTTTAGGCACATCCTGGGCTCAAAAATCCGCTCTCATTGGCGACTACGGGATAGGGCGACTCAGCCCGTCGAATCCCACAATAGATCTGCACAAAACAACCAAAGGAAACATCAAGCTGATACAAAATGGATACAGATTAAAACACAGCACAATGCTCACCCTACCCCTTGACAAAACCAAGGCATGAAATCCACAAGGATTAGGCCTAGCATAATCTAATAGAAGGTCCGAAGCTAGTCACTAACGGACTGCTCCAACATGGCTAAATTAAAAAGAACTACCAAAGAGGTCGCCCTAAGTGGTGGTCTGAACTACCTACCTAACTAAAGACAACACAACCAGGAGCTCCTACTAAGTGAGGACTCCTATAGCCTAATCAAGAAGTATTTTCTTTTAGCACATTTCTTCTTTTAGGTTTTTATTCTTCCATACTTGGGCGTGTAAAAAGGAGGGAGCTGAGGGGAGTGACCGAAGGAGAACAGGGCATCGGCCTCAGGTCATGTCTTGGTACCCAAGAACCTACCAAGCCCTCGCAAGGTGGCACTTAATCCTTTTGTGACGCTCACTTTTATTTTTGCTCCAACGTTCCTTACTTTCTTCTTTTCTAGCGAGACGCCACCGCTAGGAAGACAAGGCATTGGCCCCGGGTCTGACTCGTCCCTCGGAACCTACCAGGCCTTCGCAAGGCGATGATCAACTACTTATGCATTTTCCTTTCTTTTCTTTTCTATTTTTATAGGGGTTAGAACCCCTTTTTACACACCTTTGTATATATTTATTTTCTTTAAGATATTCAGGGTTTTCTTTCCTCTCTATCATTATCATTATCCCTTCGGTAGGCTTCTCTAACTGCCTCACAACTAACAAGAACTCCTAGAACGACTACCTAGCAGGCTAGCAGAACAGGGTCACTAGAATGACTTTCTAAAATAGGTCTTTCGATGCCTGGCAATGTCTTTACAGGAGGCAATAACTACTCAGCCCTCCCTTAGACATATCTAACCTAAACCTGGGACTTCATGCCTTGGACGCCGATCCCCAATCAAGAAAAGAAAATCCCCTACAAGTACACAGACACATGTAGCATAAAAACACGATACTCGTAAAGGAGAGATATCACCTGGATAGGGCCACAAGTAGTCTCCCGTGTGACATAGGCTCCTTCCAAGCTCTTCTTCGAACCTGTCTAGCATAGGACTAAAACAAGAAACCATTAACCGCACTTGTACTAAACAGATGATTGGCCCTCTTGGCCTAATGAAATAAATCACTTCACTACAAAATCGATCAGCCCTCTTGGCCTAACGAAATAAAATAGAATAGCACCTACACATCCCTCCCCGAAATAGTACAGATACACAATAATATGCTCCTTTTCAAGAAGGAATAATAGGGCTCACAGCCCTAAACTAAATGCATAAGATTATGACCCACCCCTCCTACATATATAGCAAGAGGCATACACATAACATGTTGTCTAATCAGCCTATGGGTCCAGGATAACAATGGTAGATGGGTCTCGATTACTCTTTGCATCACCTATATCAACTATCACCTGCCATATATTGCATGCTCTGATAACATTCCCCACAAGCAACCGGGTCCTGTCTCATGATTGATAACAATATCCAAACTAGGACCACAGTTGAAGAAAAGGTCTTCTTCATAAGCAAGGTTTGCCAATGAATCTGCAAACTGATTCTAGTAACGTGGAATCAGTTGAAGAGACACTCTCTCAAACTCCTCAAGTAGGGTCATGGCAGTTCAATGATATATACAAAGGATGGGATTGCGCACTGTGTATGTCCCATCTAGCTGACTCAAGATCAGCTGGGAGTCCCCTTTTACTAACAATTGCCGCATACCACCTTGTTTGGCAATATGCTGTCCCATAATAGAGGCTTTATACTCCACAATATTGTTAGTGAATCCTACCCCGAGATAAGTAGCTAACTTCATTGTAACTCTATGTCAGGGATCTCGGATTACTACTCCAATACTCCCTTTTTTATTAGGGCCCCTGGACACTCCCTCAAAATATAATGTGTACATCCACAATGGGTGTACACAGCCTGCTATCACGAACTCCTCTATTCGTAATTATGATAGTCAAAATTTAGCATGTTTAGAGGATGAACTGACGGCTCCATCCCACCTTCTTCATTAAACTCAACAGGGATACTTGTCAGCATTCATAAGTAGTGATGGCAGAAGAATTTGATCTCCCACACAAAGGTTCCGTCTTCTTGCTCAATCACTTTATATCCTTTGCTCCATCAGATAATTTTCCCCTGATGGTATATCTGCTCCAGATATGGGTGCTCCAAATAAGGAATTAACCACCCCATCAACCAGCTTTAAGCTCTTTTGTAGGTCTCAAATCAGCTCCAACATGGACCTGCAATGCATTGTTCCGTATTAGCATACTCAGAAATAATAAGGTTTAATCTTATTAAGATTAACCTTATTTTTAAATTCTACTCCCTACAGATCAGCTAGTAGAATCGTAGACCTATTTTTTCCTATCCTGACAATCTTGTAGGGGCCATCCCATCTAGGTTCTAGCTTCCCTGGAAATAGCTCCCTACGTGCATCATAGTACAGAACTAATTGTCATTTTTAAAAGGTATACTTCTTTGCTTTCAGGTTGTGCAACTGCTTCATCCGATGTTTAGCTACCTCCTAGTGTAATAAGCTCTGCAATTTCAGCTCATCCAGGTGGGCTATGGTCATGAACCGCTCAAAGAGTGAATCCTCATCCTTTGTAGTGGACCCCTCTTTAAATTCATCACTGGATGATGTGTCAGTACCAGATGGATCATCTGTTGTTTCTAATTCAATAGAGGATAAAGGAGCTCTCTCACTCTGAGGAGGCTCAGGATAAGCATCAACTATTACTCGATTAGTACCTCTACCTAGAACCACTCGACCGGTAGGTATATCGACTTGACAGTCTATTCGTAAAATTCAAGGCCCGCCTAGCAAGACTCGATAGCTAGGACGTCTTGCAAATCTTATCACCCCAAAGTCCAAGAAGCATTCTACACTTGCAACTGTAACATGGACTTTAGTAACGCAAACTTCTGGTTGCCTTAGACTATCATCAGCCATTCTAAGAAGGGTGGAGCTATCTTTTTGGATGCCTAGACCCAACCTCTCCATCAACTTTGAACTCATGATATTGATGGAGGACCCAGTGTCTACGATAGCATTCTCTACTAATATTCCATCCACGTATGCTGGAACCCTAGGGCAATTCTTTTCAGCATGATCAAACCAATCTTCCCCTACTCGTGCTATGCCCAAAGGTTCTACAACATACCCACTACGAAGGATCTTGTTGAATTCCTTGTGTACTCCTGGAGATAATTTAATCAACTGTAAGAGGTTTACATCTGGTTTGACTTCGCAAAGAGAACTTGCTAAATCAAAATCATGATAGGTAGCCAAAGCTCTCTTTTCTTGCCAAAGCAATCTCTCTTTTGGTCTCGGGACCGGCTTTGGTGCTTCTTTTTTGGCTCTTGCCTTCTTTCTTGGCAGTTCCTCATCTTTCTTAGGATCGACTTTTTTGTCAACAAGCCTTAGAGGTCCCCCTTCTACGCTAGGATTCAGGACTTGCATCCCCTTATCCCCTTGCTTAGGGTTTCCCTCGACTGATTTTCCATTATCTTTGTCAACCTCTTTAGCCTTTTGGCCTCTTGTCACGACTTGAAGGTTAGAGGTTTCAGCGGCATTGATGCGTACAGCCTCGATAAGGCTAACTCCATTGCCTTGTGGCAACTCTTCTATAGTGATCTTTCCCCTTTGCAGTATTTGTCTTGGTCCATCATTTTGCTGGAGGTTATTACCTTGCACTCTATGATTAACTGGACCTGGCTATTTACTCCCTTGTTGGAGGGAACTAATCTTACTCCAACAGGTAGCGGCTAAGTGGCCCGACTTTCCACAAATATCACATTTAACATTTGGACAGTTTCTAGGGAAATGTTGTCCGCCACACCACTTACAGCTAAATCTTGAGAGAGATCACCCTCTTCAGGGCGTCAACTCCCTATCAGATTCTGCTGCTTCTTCAAGAAATTGACGTCAACAGCTATTTGCCGATATTGTTCAGAAATCATGTCCGTGTAGTGCTTCATCATATCCTTAACTTCACCAAGGACATTAGAGGCACTAGACTCATAGCCTTGATCATCTATCCGTCGTTCCATTGGCCTAACAATTTGATTGGGCATTGGTTGTTGACTCACAGGAACAACATTAGGGTTCGAAACTTGGCCTCCAACATTTGGTGGAGCCAACTGACTAGCCATAGGCATAGTCACACTGGGAGGAGCTGGCAGTAAAGGTACATTTTGAGCCATGATTCCTCTCCCATTAGGGTTATTCATAGGCGTCCCTTGACTTCCATTAATCAATGGTAAATTGCCTCCAAGTACTAAACCCGCATTAAGATTTATTCGAGAGGAGTAGGCCGTTTGTAATCGTGACTCTACTCCTTCTGCCCGCATGATGGCGGTGTCTATATTAGCCAAAGCCACACTGCTCAATTGTACCTTAATATTGAAATCCAATCCATGCAAGAAGTATTGCAATTGGGCAGCCGGCGGAATAGGAATATAAGTTTATAACTTACGAAACACTTCCTTAAGCTTCTTGGCATAGGCTTTCACATTCTCATAGGGGTCTTGGCACGTTACATTCAAAACATGCAACCAGTATTGGCCACCTCTTTCAGGGTCATATTCTCCTTGAAAAGCTGCATCAAATTGGTCGATTGTGGTTATGGTTCCAGTCTCTATGCTATGAAACCATACTGCAGCCCTTCCTTTTAATGTCATATTAAAGAACATCATAAGATGTCCCTCATCTTGGATGCGGTAATTAAACATTAATCTTTGGAATTCACAAATGTGAAACTCCGTATCTTCTTCGTCCAACCCATTAAAAATGGGCAAAGGAACACCTAAAGCTGGCAGATTCCACGTCCCTGCAGGAATTGCAATGGATTTTGTGTACGGATTATTGTTGATTTTCTGATGCATATCATGACATGGAGTTTGTGTATTTTAATTAAGAGGATAGTAGCACGGGTGTTGTCTCAATGCTATCCTTGCATCGCCGCAACGGGTTAGTAAATGCATTGGAAAGCTTGGTTGTGCACCACATGTTTCTGATTTAAAGTTATGTTTGAGCACTTTAGAATCATTCACTTTGCATGTGCATGTAAACCATGGTATCGGAATAAAATGACTGGATGCATAATACTTGTTTTCAATAACAATGACCCACGCTTGAGTGTGGAAAGGTATCCTAAGCCATAGGATAGACGTTCGTTTCTTGGGGAATTATTTGGTAAGGACACATGGTATCTCCTGGAGTACTTTCAAAATGAAAAAGTGTATTTTGTTCGTTTGTTTTATATGTTGAGTAGTGCATCAAGGGGCAAATCCTTGTTATGTAGGAGAGCTACAGTGGGGCTGCGATTATTCCACCGAGAGGTTGCCTCCCATGTATGTGATTATTGTGGTATTTATTGCCAATATGTATGGGTTCTCCCTCTGTGGAGTTTATAGAAAGGGAAACATTGGACTACAAAACTATAAAACTATAAATGCATAGATTAGGCTTTAAGATAGTTCGTCCTTTAGCAGCAGATAGACGCTCTTGGCCCACAAGGCCGTGAGGGTGTATTCGTCTGTCATGAGTATGAGGTCCAGCTAGTGCCATAGCCAGTGCCGGTCCATTTGAGGTCCCATCAGTGGTATGTTTGCCGGGAGCTGCGAATAAATGGTGGTTCTCGAATCTAGGGTTTTTAGGGACCAAAAATTTGGTTTATGTCCTCTGACAAGGACCGTCATGCGGAAATACAAAAAGCAGAACGTGTTGAGAGGGCTAGATGGCAGTTGGAGATTGTAAGTCGCTATTCTCCTCAAAGGAGTAGCCTGATATGCGTAAGAGGCAGTGTTCTTAGTAACCCAAACTGCTGCACATAGTCCTTTAGTGGCAGAAGGAAGAGTAAGTTCTTCCTCTCTTCCACCAAGTCAACCCACTTCAAGTGGGGGTGTGATTCTATCAGTCCAAACTCCTATTGTCAATCTGATTGTCGTCATGGCATTGCTTCTACATGATTCATCAAATCTTCTCATGCTAGAATAATGGTGCGTAGATCAGTCGCCATATGCACGCATAGTGAGTGCCACAAGGTCCCCAAGAACAAAAGAACTCTACTTTTTGCACACAAACCAATGTAGAAAGCTTGCACAATATGAACCAGAGACCAATTGGGAGCAATTTCCCCCCATGCCTTGTGTGAGCGCTCCACAAAGCATGTATTTCATATATTAATAATCTTCAAGCTCAAACAATAGCCCAAATTACAAAATAGCACGCTTCAGCTTTTGAGTTTGCTTTTTTGCCAAATAGAATTAAAGCCAATGGGCGCCCAAGAAGTCAGGTATACCCAAATACAATGTCCAATACAAATATCTAAATCGTACGCCCATGTGCATACAAAAATAATAAATAAATATCAAGAGCTTTGATAAATAAGTGTGACAAAATATAAACTCCATGCCTAATATACGCGCCTATCAAAATATTGACGATAACTTGAACACACGCTATCCTCCAATGCTTTCTACTGCCACTGCTGCTTGCTCTACACATCAACTGAAGCATTCACAATTGTTAGAAAAATAATACAATTAAACTAACAAAAGTGAATACCTAGCAATCTTCAGCTATATAAATAAATTGGTTAGAAATCAATCCTAACCTTAATTTATCACGAGTCCGCACTCTAAACTCATAAACATTTATTAATTTAAATATGTATTTTGTGGAAAATCACCCGTTATGGAATCACCCATGTACACATAAAATTAACAAAATGCCCGAAAAGGATAGGCGTCCCCATTGACTTCTCGCACAAAGAATGCACTTTGTGTATGAGCCCCGGTAATAAAATCTTACGAAATTCGCCATAAAACCTCACAGAATCCACCATGGAATATGCCTCCTAGCATCATTCCCCTAGGGTGGGATAGCAATTGTCCTCAATTGCTATTAGCTCAATGTGGAGCTAACAAAGTGGGGAAAGCATTTAAGTCTCTAGCGTGCATCCATTGGGCCTCTTCAACAGGATGGTTTTTAAACTTGACCAAATATCTAGAATATCTACGGCCAGTTCTAGTGGTCATAAAGTCAGTATCTATAATAGTTTCAAGCTCAAGGATTTCAGTTTCATCATCTAGTAAAGGAGGGTTTTCATAGACAGGGTGTATAGGTAATTGGCCTCTAACAGGTCATAATAAACTGATATGGAAGGTGTTGTGGATTTTTCAATGTTGTGTAGTTCTAGTTTAAATGCATTGTCATTGATTTTGTGTATGATCTTGAATGGTCCATAGAATCTAGGTGCTAATTTCACAATTGGGTGTTTATCTACACTTTGTAAATCTATGTTTTTCTATGCGTAACCAAACATAATCATCAACTTTAAAATTCATAGCCTGTTTTTTCTTATTTGCTTGTTTTGTATATGATTGCTAGGCTTTGGCAATTATGTCTTTAACTTCATAAAAAATAGTGGCATGCATGTTAGCAATATCATCAGCAGTTTGAATTTTGTTTGATAATGATGCACAGGTGTAGACAATCTATATCCATAAATAACTTCAAATGGTGCTTTCTTTGTAGCTGTATGTGGTGTATTATTATATGCAAATTGAAGTAAATGTAGATGTGTATCCCATGTGTATGGTTTTGAAATAGTGTAAGCACGCAAAAGATCTAAAATAGTACTGTTAGTAGCTTTTGTTTGTCCATTTGTTTCAGGATGAAAAGCAGACGAAAAATCAATCTTTGTTCCTAAGTTAGCAAACAAAGTAATCCAAAAATTATTACAAAATCTAGAATCACGATCAGAAATAATGACTTTTGGTAAATCATGGTTAGTGAAAACAGTTTTAAAAAACAATTGAGCAACTTGAGATGGAGTTAAAGTTTTCTTGCATGGAATAAAATATGCTTGTTTGCTAAACCTGTCTACAACAGCCCAAATCATATCATGGTTAGCTTTAGTGTTAGGTAAACCAGTGATAAAATCCATTGAAATCTGTTCCCATGGTCGTGATGGAATAGATAATGGCATTAGTAAACCATATTGGTTACCATGGTGTCTTTTAACTCATTGACAAAGTAAACATTCAGATAAAAAGTTAGATACATCAGTGTCCATATGTGGCCAATAAAAATCTTGAGTCAATGTACGCAAAGTAGATATAATTCCTCTATGACCTTGATATGGAGGACAATGAATTTCATGCAAAACAAATGATCTAAATGGAACTGTCACACACAATCTTTTTTCATAAAACATGAATCCATTATTGTAAGACAGTGAATCAATATGAATCCAATTATTTGCAACTAATTTATTCCAATCAGCTTGAAAAGTAAGATCCTGATGATAAGTATCTTTCATAGGGATAAGGGAATCAAATGATATCACATAAATATTATGAATGGTCGGTCTTCTACTCAAAGCGTTAGCTACAACATTTTCTTTTCCTGATTGATATTGTATAAGGGGATGAAAACTTTGAATGAAAGGTGCCCATTTAATGGGTCGGTCAGATATTTGTGGTTGACTAAAGAGATGTCTAATGCTTTGTTGGTCAGCTTTGATCATAAATTCAGAATCCATTAAATAATGTTTCTATTGACGTAAGGCTTGTACTATAGCTAAATATTCCTTATCATAGGTTGAATATTTAAGTTCAGATGGTTTGAGTTTGAAGCTAGATCAAGCAGCTATGGGATGAGAATCTTGCATAAGGACTGCTTCTATTCTAGATCCACTAGCATCAGTAACTACTAAAAAGAATGGTCTATTGAAGTCAGGTAGTTGTAATACAGGAGCGTTAGTTAAAGCATGTTTCAATAAATCAAAAGATTTTTGTTGATTATCAGACCAGTTATAAACAATACCCTTCTTTAAAAGTTTAGTCAAAGGTAATACAAGTAATGAGAAGTTCCGCACAAACTTTATGTAAAAACTAGCAAGACCTAGAAAAGAACGTAACTCATACACATTTTTGGGTATGGGCCAATTTAAAATTGCTTCTATCTTTTTAGGGTCAACTTTAATACCTTCTGATAAAACAATATGCCCTAGATATTCAATTTTTGTTTGGAAGAATTCACTCTTTTCTGGATTAGCATATAATTGATTGTCTTTAAATAACTTAAAAACTAAAAACAAATGTTCATAATGCTCATTCTCATTTTTATTGAATACTAATATATCATCAAATAATACTATGATACAATGTTGATATTGCAAAAATATGTGATTCATCATACGACTAAATGTAACTAGTGCATTAGTAAAACCAAAAGGCATAACTAGAAATTCATAGTGTCCAAATTGTGTTCTAAATGCAGTTTTGAATATATCAGATTTATCCAATCTTACTTGATGATAACTAGATTTAATATCTATCTTACTGAATATGGCAGATCCTTGTAGTTTATCCATAAGATCATCTACCCTAGGAATTGGATATCTATTCTTAATAGTAATTTTATTTAGGGCACGATAATCAATGCACATGCGATAAGTATTATTTTTCTTCTTCACTAATAAAACATGTGCACCAAATGGAGAACCACTAGGTCGAATTAATCCTCTGTTAAGAAATTCTTCTATTTGGTTTTGAATTTCTTTCTGTTCAATTTGGTTATGTCTATATGGTGCTTTACATGGTGTATGCCTAGGATGCATTTTTTTTTCTTTAGCTTGAAGTTAATTCACCCATATTAAATAAGATTTGCTACTTTTACGTAATGCACGTTTAGCCAGAGTATGAGTAAGTAGTGGAAAATTATTGGAGGCATGCATACCATGCAATGTGATTTGTTTTCCTTGAAAATAAATTTTAATTGAATGCATAGAATAATCTATGTCAGGATTATATTGATGACACCAAGGCATTCCTAAGATAATGTCACTAGACTACAAAGGTACAACTAGGAAATTTCTTCGTTCAGTATATTTACCAATTTTAATTTCTAAATTATGCACTTCTTCTGTTCCATTATATCTTGTACCTAGGAATGCAGCTTTAATGCAATAATTTGTAGAAACAGTTTGTAAATTCAATTCTTTGACTAACTTTGCAGAAATAAAGTCATGTGTGCTACCATTGTCATGTAAAATAGTCTTTTCTTTACCATGCACAAAACATTTTATTGTTAACAAAGAATGAAGAGTTGGCATACCTGGCAAAGTATCCGAAGTAGTACCAATGTCGTCATCATCTTCCGTAAAGTCAGGAATTTCCTCACATTCTTCTTCTTCTATTGCGCCAAGATAATTAATATGGATAGGTGGCTTTTTCGATTGACAATTGGTTGCTAGATGTTGATGGCATTTGTAACAAACTATGGGTTTGGCTTTAGATACATTGTTGGTAATGGCAAGAAGTTTAGGAATGTTAGGATTTGACTGTGAGGATGGCTTAGGGTTTGGATTGGTGTTTGATGGCAAAGTAGGTGGTCATGTCCAAGACTTACGGAATGAAGATGGAAGAAAACGACTTTGATTGAATCTTCAAAAATTTGAATTAAATTTTTCGGAACCAAAGTTACCATTAGTTTGAAATTGTTGTGGTCACTTGTCTCTTCCGCGAATCTTGTCTTCAGTGTCATGATTAAAGGAAATTGCATCTTCAAGAGTTGTTGGCTTGAACATATTGACTTCAGCATAGTAATGTCCAAGTAGGCCGGACATAAACTTGCGTTTATGAATTGCTTCAGGTACATCTTCGAGCATGCGTAGTTGCAGTAGGGTATTCCAGAAACGTTCAGTGTATTGGAAAATAGGTTTGCGATCTCTTTGCTGTAGAAGATCCCATTGCTTGATGGATTTTTCATGGAATTGAGGAGGAAGAAAATTATGCAAAAATTTCTTTTGGAAAGTCTCCCATGTAGTAGGGCAATCAACACTCTTGCGGACCACAGTCCACCATAAGGATGCTCGGTCAACTAAATGGTTAGTGACCCATTTAATTTTGTCTTTCTCAGCATATGTTTCTTCGTGGAAGTAATCATCAAATTGACTGATAAATGCAAGTACAGTATTTCCATCGCGTATTCCATTGAAAGTACAAAATTTGAAGTTTCTTTTACTTATCTTTGTTTCTTTGCGGATGGATTAGGCTTCAAGTGTCGCATCGATGGTATGTCATATAAGATCTTTGGGTTGCGGTCCATCTTGGTCAGTGGTAGATCATTGCAGATTGGCCAATTGAACTTGCAAAGCTTGTCGGGCTCTTCATTCTTCTTCGAACTGCATCATAATCAAATCCAACTTTTGCTCCATCGTTGGTTCGGGTAAATCACCTTCAGCCATAAAATCGTCCATGTTTTGTTCAGTAATCCTGTAAAATCCAAAAGACCTCACACTCTCGTAGCTCAAAGGCAGGTATACAAGGCTTGTAAATTTTTGTTTGCCTTTTATGGTCTTTGTCCTTTGCGATTGTGGTATTCGTTGTCACAATCGTCTTCGTAGAAATGGTGTATAATCTTCGTATGACCTACGTATGACCTTCTGTGTTTACTGAAACTGGTTCAACAAGTCTGCAAGTATGAACAGGGTCTACCAGAGAGCAATAAACGGATTCTGTGCTTCTGCATGTGAACTGCCTTTATGGGAGTTGTTGAATAAGTCTTTAGTGACTTCTGTGACTTGCAGAATTTAGTAGACTTGGAAGACTTGGAGATTAAAGAGCTTTAAGCTTTATGTAGCTTACGTGATTTTTGCATATCTAAGGATGTTGGCGACGGATTCGATGTCGTCCAGGACATGCTCTTGCCGCCGATCGTCAAATTCCTTAGTTGAAGCTTTTAAAAGCTTACTATTAAGCTCTTTAACCTTTGAGATAAAGATTTTAAGCTTTTTGGCTATGGAGGCTTACTGTTTGTCTGTTTGAAAAAAACTTGAAGAAGGAGATGTCCACGTAGTCCTCCGCCTCCACAGGCTGGTCCCTCGCGATCAAAGAGTGCAGAAGGGGGTTCTTGACTGCCAGGAATACACTGGTATCGACCGTTTGCGACGAAACTGATTGTAGAGCTCGATCATTCTAGGAGCTCCGCCTTCGCGCAAGATGGTAAGCGATTGGAAGCTCTCGATCTCAGCTTCGCTCTGATACCACTAGTGCCCAGATCGGTGGCGGTATGCGCACGTAGTGAGCGTCAGAAGGTCCCCAAGAACAAAAGAACTCTACTTTTTGCACAAAACCAATGTAGAAAGCTTGCACGATATGAACTAGAGACCAATTGGATGCAATCTCTCCCCATGTCTTGTGTGAGCACTCCACAAAGCATGTATTTCATATAGTGATCATCTTCAAGCTCAAATAATAGCCCAAATTACAAAATAGCACGCTTTAGCTTTTGAGTTTGCTTTTGTGCCAAATAGAATTAAAGCCAATGGGCACCCAAGAAGTCAGGCATACCCAAATATAATGTCCAATACAAATATCTAAATTGTGCGCCCATGTGCATACAAAAATAATAAATAAATATCAAGCGCTTTGATAAATAAGTGCGATAAAATATAGACTCCAAGCCTAATATACGTGCCCATCAAGATATTGACGATAACTTGAATACATGCTATCCTCAAATGGTTTCTACTGCCACCGCTGCTTGCTCTACACATCAACTGAAGCATTCACAATTGTTAGAAAAATAATACAATTAAACCGACAAAAGTGAATGCCTAGCAGTCTTCAGCTACATAAATAAATTGGTTAGAAATCAATCCTAACCTTAATTTATCACGAGTGCGCACTCTAAACTCATAAACGTTTATTAATTTAAATATGTATTTTGCTGAATCACCCGCTATGGAATCACCCATGTACACATAAAATTAACAAAACGCCCGAAAAGGATAGGCATCCCCATCGACTTCTCGCACAAAGAATCCACTTTGTGTATGAGCCCCGGTGATAAAATCTTACGGAATCCACCGTAAAACCTCACGAAATCCATCGTAGAATATGCCTCCTGGCATCAAATAAGGTATCTCATCTTCTAAAGACATGCATGCATAGTATCTAAGTCTACTACCCATTTAAAGTGAAGAGACAATGGGTAAGTTCGCTATAATCCATGTCAATGCCTCATAATTGAATACATCTGATAGGTAGTATAAGATTCCATAAAGTGAGAAATGTTTTTATACACCCCCTAGCACTAATATCTCTCTTGGATATTTTAAAATGTATCCCACATACTCCTATGATAAGCTCATAAGTTTTCATGAAATTCCCAAATAACATGTATTTGTGTAGCTTTGTCACAAGAATCCACTGTGGAGACCCTTGCTTCTTCTTAGCATTTTCCATAAATAAGCATCTTTCAAGAAAAAAACATGCGCCTTCCTCTTTATCCTCTTAAATTTCTCTTCTATCCATTCTTCCATGTTTGTTAGATTGTTGAGATATTGCCCAATTTTCAGCAAGTTACTTGTACATGAGTCTTAAAAAAACATCTCTACAGTACTTACAAAGCATCCAAAATGCCTCCTCTTTGTTGTCCAAGCCAAATTCATTATTGTAGCAACATTATGTACTACGAAATTTACTATTATATCACTTTATCCACCTAGCTTAGCCATTGTACTTATTGTATTTAATGTTGTCCCTACATTAATGATAGTTGTGCCCATAATTACATAGTTGCTAATTCAACTTTAGCAGTAATTTTATCATTTTCAACAAGAAACTCATCTTCCCCTTTCTCATCCATCATGCCATTTTCATAGACAACATGTCAGCCACCACTAGATCATTTCTCCATAAAAATTGTTGAAATTTAGGATTTAATGATTTCATGTATGCAAATTTGCCATAATATGACAATGTCTGGTGTGTCATAGCTAGAAATCATACCCAATATTGGCAAGAAATTGGATTCAATGACCACATGAGCACCCATAAAATATTCATTATCATATTTAAGTGCTGTTAATAACCCCCCAAAGCTCTCTTTTCACTTGAGGATATCATGGTTGCCATTCATTCAACACTTTAGCATCAAACATAATAGCATATCTCTTTCTATTGTCATCATCGTGCCCAATTGCCTATCTAATTCCAATTGGGCTTGTACCCATTGTGATGATAATTGGTTTTCCTTTTGAATAATCAAATTTTTTTTAAGTTGGTGTGTAGATTTTAAGAACCTCTTCAATTTTTTCATAGCCTTTGTGTGTTTTTTCTCCCGATAGCCCCTCTAACCTTTCCTCAATAACTGATAAAGAGCACCGGCTATATGTGCTAAATAAGGAATCCATATTAGGTAGAATACACATGATCTCAAGTACCTTAAACTTCTAACACACTAATGCACACATTCTGCATTTTGTCAATCTTAACTATCTTAGATGGAAATGGTTTTCTCCCATAAGGCTCACACATATGTCCTACAATCAAAATCTCCTCAACTCTAAAAATTCACTTTTGTCCTAAAAGAGTTAAGTGTAACCCTTCCAAATGAGACAAGTTATTTTCGTAATCACTAATATGGTTTGCAACAAACTATCTACACCCTTGAGGATTCAACTCGTGATTCTTCTCATCCACCAAACATTCCTTTATCAAAACACCATCCAAGAAGGGCATAGTAAGCTACGAAATAAAATCCCTATGAACCTTGTTCATTGTGTTAATCATGTGCCTCAATTGTGCCCTGTGGAAGAGTACACATCCATACCAATCCTAAGGGTGTCTTCATTATCATGATGTCCCTACTTTCAAACTAGCTAGAGTATAAGTCACCCAAAGAATAAATTGCTCTACCTACAAATGCCTCTGAAAATTTATCTACTATAGGACTTGCACCCACATTTCTTATTGTCACTTTATTGACAGATTGCATATCTTGAATGAACCTCAATACTCCATTTTTTTTTGGTACAGTAAACCAATAATTAGAGTATGGAGCTAAAGATGGTTCCAATATCTTCATGTGTATCTTCTCGTTCAACAGTTCCATCAACTTAGGCAAATAAGCTTTAGGTACATAAATGGGCCTCAAATTCTATGGTACATGTAGCACTATGAAAATCACCATTGGAGAGACAACATTTCGGTCCACACATCCTATTTTAGTTGGATGAAATGCAAATGGTTTCCCATGTTTAGCCAACATATGCATGAAACATTCCCTTTCAACAAGCAAGAGAAATACCTCTTCACCAACTTTCAATTCCTTCAATGTTTGAGTTGTAAATTTAAGCCCCCTATTCTTTGAGTCATGTAAGCTTAGCTACCCTTGACACCTACCCATGCATACCCTCACCACTCAATGTGGAAATGGAAAAAAAACTAGCTTAACTTTCTTATCAACTATCTTATAAATTTGTTTTTACAATCCCATCAATTCATTCTTTTACTTGTAACCCTTCAAGCTAAGAAAATATTGCTATGCCCTCATACATATCCAAAGAACATACTATACGCACCTTGATTTTAGCCTCATTTTCAACATGTATAGATGTTGAAATTTTAGCCATGCTATCAATAAAATTTAGCCCCTCAAAAAAGGTCGTAATACATTTATCTCTAGTAGCCAAAACCTCATGCCTTTTTAGCTTTTTTTCATCCCTCTTCACATATTTCTTTTTAGCCCTATTCATGTTGTCAATTCTCTTATAAATAGCCTAAAAATACTTTTTGTCTAAACATAGAAGTCAAAAATAGAAACAATTTCCTCTTTAATAGGAGGCAAGAGCTTTCTACAAGTAGCACTGTCGTATCCTCCCCTTATGGTAGTGCCATCTAAAACTCCTTGAACTCTTTAACATTTGGTGGTAAAGGATGATCTCTAAGAATAAACCAATCGCACTCATTGTTAGAAAAACTAAATTGCCTTTCCTCCATCTCTACTTCTTACACAAGCATATGATGAGCCATCATCAAGTACTTTTGTTTTCATCCGAGTTTTCACACTGTATAGCTACCCTAAAATCATTGGATAACTACCAGTATCCTACACAAAGAAATGTTGATAATCTTGGACATCCCCTATGCTAACTGGAACATTTGAGCATGCAGTATATGAATTCCCAAATGAAATTCTCCATCTAGGATCAACATCAATTGGCCAACCACATACAAGCTTCATGAGATGACATTAATCTCAGACCCATGGTCCAATAATGCAACACATGGCATTTTCTGCTTGCCAATCTTTACTTTAGTCTCCATCATAGCCCTTTCCTTGTGTGTAAAAGAATAATGGTTGTTAGGAATAAAGCAAGCATCATCATTATCACGTGTTTGGTGTTGCATAACCTATCTTTGAGCAATGCAATTTATTAAGAATATTTCAACAAATATTTCATCTTTTTTACCCATTATCATCCCATTTGTAGCTTTAGTGTGCTTGTAAACAATAATGGGATTGTTACTAGACTCTACATGAGTTCCCTACAAAATCCAAATTTGCATCAACTTGCAACAAAGCCTAAGTGGTTTCCCTAATAAAGTGTATTTTTGTCTTAATGATGTCTATTATTTCATCATGGAATTCACACATGGAAATTCTAAGAAATTCATCCTATAAACTCAACCCTGCTATTTAAGATTCTATCCTCAAGAACTTTCTTTATGTTTCTGGTACTTTCTATGTCAAATTGTAGTTTATTGGCTATTTGCCTTTCTTTTTCTCATCTTGCCTATTTTCCTACACTATATCTTCCATGACACGCTCGGGACTAGCTTTTTCAAAAGCTCCTTATTTTTTTGATTTACTTTGTGTCATTCATTTTAAAGTACCTATATCCTCATCATCTATTTTCCTCTTTTCCTTCATAATAACATCAATATTCTACACTTTAGCCAAGTATGCTAATGCTATAAAGAAATCCACCAAAGCATCCCAACTTATTCTACTCTGTATGTTTTGCATAGCACATGAGATTTCAACCACAAATGTTTTGTCATTTGCTATAGAATTCAAGGCTTGTGACCATACATCAAAATTTGAAATAGTAATAACCCTTTGCACGCTTTACAACCCATTCCAGAAAAATCATCTTTGTAACCTTGTTTGAATCCTCAATAAAATATCCATCCTTTAAGGCTCACTTAAAAGCACTTCAAGAATGCCCATGGCTTGCATGAATTGAATTTATCCATGTGTGAACTTTAGGAACCAAAACCTTATAAAAATGCTACTATATCTCCTCTATATGTATGTTTTTCCATTCCACTTTCTTCGCATAAACCTTCAGGTATCGAGAAATATTTCTATCATCAAATTTTTGCAACCTAGTGACCACACTCTGCAAAGCTGTTAGGGGTCGAAAAGCTTCCCCACTAAAGATTACTTCAACATGTAGACCAACTTTGCACTGAACAGAAGTCATTTTGCAATTCACACAATCAATTACTCAAAACAGTTAACAATTTTGAATACAGATAGAAACACAGGCAATGAAATTTGTGTTGTTCCTTCACCACTTTTTGAATAACTGCATTGCTCTATATCTGTCTGGTTTTACTAAATTTGCAATTGGTGCATTTGGCCTTGGCACTTGCTATCTTGGGTTTGTTGTCTTGGGTTTGACCTATTGTTAGGATTATACCAACAAGTAGCATCTGTGTGCCCATGCTTCTGGCATGTATTATAATATGGTTTGTCCTTCTTCTGATATGTTTAAATTCCCATACTCTTCAGAGTTGCAGTAATTTGTTTATTCAGGTTCTAAGACTTGCTCTTTGTTTTCCCCTTTCCATTATTTTCATTCTTTTCCCTAGCTTTAGTTCTCTACTTCTCTTTCCTTTTCTTCTTCCTGCTTCTACATTTCCTTTTCTCATCTTGTGAATCATTAGAATTAGAAACTAAGCTATCATATTCTGAATCTGAACCTGAGTCAGACTCTAAATCTGAGTCTAAATCCGAATCTGTATTTGAATCTAAATCACTACTATACTTCTTCTTCTTCTTTTGTTTGATGGTTCCCAACCTTTTCTCTACTCTCCTAGCAGTTGTTACCAACTGATTAAATCCTGCTACACCTCCAGGAATATCTATACTTGCTACTACAATTCTCAGGGATTCCCTCAACCCATTACAGAAATATTCCCCAAACATCTCATTGGTTGGCCTTTCATTAGGTGCAAGTCTTCCATTCAAATCTAATCCTCCATAAAGAGTCTCTTCTGTTTCATTGTTTTAAGATTCTTTAGAATATCAGTGGGTTTTTTCCACCTTCTGAATCTTGCCAAAAATGTTGTTTGTAATGCTTGTGTATTAGCAAAATGGGATGCACCATACTTTATAAACCAATTCATAGCCTTACCCTCCAATGTGGTAGGAAATTGCTACTTTTTCACATCATCTCCATACAATACTCCTAGTCCACTTGCTTTGCATTTTGTGCTGAATTGAGCGACATAGGCATCACAGTTTTCCTTTTTGGACTCACCCTTGAAGTTTGCAAATTTGACTTTCAGATTTGTTGGATTATGGGGTTGTGCCATTGATCCTGGTTGTTGTGTTGTTTCAACCTTTCTTCTTGTTGGTGTTTTAGGCAATGTTTGAAACTTTAGTTTTCTTCTTGCATGTCTCTGAATTTGAGACCATCCTAGCACTCCCACAAATCTGTTTCTCTTTCTCTCCTCCTCTCCTAGTGTAACATGTAATTGCTGATCAATAACAACATCTCCTGTTGTATGACTAGGACCTACTTTTTCAGTGTGTACTTCCTGATCACTCAGATATCCTAAATCTAGGATATCCACCTGAGTGCCACTGTTGGACCTCTGTTGTTCCTTCTTCCTCTATTTCTCTTCTTGTTCTAATTTTGCATGTATCCTCATATAATAGGTTCCAAAACCTTCACCCCTGTATTTTTCAGCAAACATACACTATACACATGTTCTGATCAAATGATTCTATTACTGATATCCAGATGCACAATGTTCACAGTGATGACTTGCACAGCCACACTGATTCTTCCATCTTCCCCTTACTAATTTAGGTGTATAACTTAGCCCATAAGGTTGAAAAATTTTCCAAAGATCCTAATTATGCCAAATTTGTCTGAATACACTACCTGTATTCTTCAAACCAAACGGAGCAACCTGTTTTTTCTATTCTTTCCACACTACTTCCCTGATCTTTCCAATAATGTCCAAAGGTAAATCAGGAAACTGTGTGTTCAGAAATACTTGACTATATGCCTCAAACTCCTCCTATTCTATTGCCCAATTCTGTAACTCCTATAATACAGCATGTGCAAAGGATTCTTGTTCCTCCTCTTCAATAGTCCAATATTGAAATTCCTCAACCCAAGAATCCATGTCTGATTGTATCCTTTAATTCATGAATCTTCTGCACCTTTTCCATTTTGAAACATCCCCCATGATGCCTAAAGACTAATTCATAGGATTGCCAAGTGTTAGGGGTCAAAAAGCTTCCCCATTAAAGATTACATCAACGTATAGACTAACTTTGCACTGAACAGAAGTCATTTTGCAATTTAGACAATTGATTACTCAAAATAGTTAACAATTTTGAATACACATAGAAACACATGCATAGAAATCTGTGTTGTTTCTTCATCACTTTTTGAATAACCACATCGATTACAGGTTCATCTATTCTCTTCATGCAAAAATAGGCACGAATAGATCTCACAACGACTCCTTCTTACTTTCCCAAAAGACTCATAATCTACTCATGACTTTTCACATCTAATCAATTACAAAGGTTTAAAACTACTTAATAAACCCCTAGGTTATGCCTTAATCACGCCTTTAACAAAAGCCTTAGTAAATTCCTTTTCCCTGTTATGCATACCATAAGTCTTTAAAAACTCTGTAAGTCCTGAATTGAGAGTATCATCTGCATTGTCTCCCATCTTACAACATTTCAGTCGCCTTCACATCAAGTTCACCAATTTCGGAGTATATATGTTCAACAACAACCTTAATCATGAGGGTTATGAAGAGAAGAGTATAGAGATCTAAGATAAGAAAGAATAAGAAAATAGAGGAATAGAATCAAGTTCAGACAAAGAATATTAAGATAGGAACCCTTAGAAAATCATTTCATTCAATCTTTGTATGACAAAGTTTGTTAAATACAATCACTGCATGCACTAAAAGTATAAGCACACAACCCTAGGTTTGAGACTTTGACTCAATTAGCACTGTGTTCATTGACATAACCCTACATTACATAGGCTTACTCAAATGATTTTGGCTCCAAAACTATGCATTACTAGAATGTCATATATGATAGCCCCTAATCAGGCATACTGCCTAGCTTCACCATACATTAGATCTTACTAAAATCCTATATAGGGATTGGATTAGTACTTGAGACCTATTATGATAGTTTATGAGAACAAAGAAAAATAATACCTATGTTGTCCCAAATATTCATGAATCCATGTACCCTTATTCTAATAGCATTCGATCATCATTAGAGTAGAAGATGCATGAAGGATATGCAAATCATACAATGTATGCCTAGTAATAATGCAGTGAGGTCCTCAATCTACAAGCTTTGACATTTCTAAAGATATGTTTTTTCTACACATGGCATAATCTTTTTGGGAATATAATGTGTCATCATATCAGATCACTCTTCAACTTATTTATCTGGAGATTGAGCAAGTAAAAGCTTACTACACTTGAAAATATTCTAGTTCAAAAGAAGTGTTCCTAATTAGATGAACATTGTGTGCTTCAATATGAAATATCAACAAGTATAGCAAGTTCATCATAGAGATGAGCCTTTCTTATTTATATAGAACATAGTCTTCATGATAGTAATCATATAGCTTCAAATAAGTCATAAAGATGGTATAGAGAGGGAGGATCATCCTTCAAGGAAAGTATACATAGTAAGTTATTGTAGTTCACTATCCCCAAGTAGCAAGTCGCAAGCTTGAAGAGTGGAGCATATCCAATTTCTTACTTTTCAATGGCATAAAACTATTGGTTCCTACAAATACAACAATGACATGTGTCCAATGGAGTACTTTGAGTAGTAGATCAATTGTTTAGATGAGTATAATGATGAGTTGTTTGTAGGAGGATCCTACTCAGGAAGAAAGAGATAAAAGTCCATGAGTTCAATGACTAAAAGACTAGCTATCAGATATTGTTTCTACCAACAAATAACCTCTTTTGGAAGTTCTATCAACTTACTTCCAAAGAAATGCCATGTAGAGTAACTAGAGTATGAAGATGTAATTAGTTAACCACATCTAGAATAATATTCAAAATCCGATCCCCATGCTAGATCAATAGGCTACACCATAAGGTGTTGAAACATTAGCTAAGATTTCTGTTCATTTGAGTAGGATAAAGTAGACAAATTAGAAGATTGCCATCCCCCAAAAGGAAATACTCCAACCAGTAGAAGGACAATGGATGGTGTATATTTCATCACCAGTACCATCAAGTGGCTCTAATTTGGATGTGTATATATGGATGCGTATGTATACAATGATTGAGCTCAACCTCATATGTAAGAAATACATTCTATAGTTGGGTTTCATTTGTCTCTTGGATTTTTGTTGCTTCTTGTCTTCTTCTTTGATGGAATTTATTTTCTTCGTGCTATGATCTATTATTACTTGAGTCCCTAAGGCTTTTGACCATACATAGAAAAATCCTAACAACATGTGTGTGTTGTGTAAAGGGGGGGGGAGAGAGAGAGAGAGAGAGAGAGAGAGAGAGAGAGAGAGAGAGCATAAGGTGTTGAAATCTTAGCTAAGATTTCTTTTCATTTGAGTAGGATAAAGCAGGCAAATTATAAGATTGCCATCCCCCAAAAGGAAATACTCCAACCATTAGAGATTGGGGGTGTAGAAGGACAATGGATGGTGTATATTTCATCACCAGTACCATCAAGTGTCTCTAATTTGGATGTGTATATATGTATGCATATGCTATACAATGATTGAGCTCAACCTCATATGCAAGAAATACATTCTATAGTTGGGTTTCATTTGTCTCTTGGATTTTTGTTGCTTCTTGTCTTCTTCTTTGATGGATTTTGTTTTCTTCGTGCTATGATCTATTATTACCTGAGTCCCAATGGCTTTTGGCCATACATAGAAAAATCCTAACAACATGTGTGTGTTGTGTAAATGGAGAGAGAGAGAGAGAGAGAGAGAGAGAGAGAGAGAGAGAGAGAGAGAGAGAGAGAGAGAGAGAGAGAGAGAGAGAGAGAGAGAGAGAGAGAGAGGAGCATAAGGTGTGGAAACCTTAGCTAATATTTCATTTCATTTGAGTAGGATCAAGTAGCCAAATTATAAGATTGCCATCCCCCAAAAGGAAATACTCCAACTATTAGAGATTGGGGGTGTAGAAGGACAATGGATGGTGTATATTTCATCACTAGTACCATCAAGTAGCTCTAGTTTGGATGTGTATATATGGATGCATATTCTATACAATGATTGAGCTCAACCTCATATGCAAGAAATACATTCTATAGTTGGGTTTCATTTTTCTCTTGGATTTTTGTTGCTTCTTGTCTTCTTCTTTGATGGAATTTCTTTTCTTCGTGCTATGATCTATCTTAGTTGAGTCCCAATGGCTTTTGGCCATACATAGAAAAATCCTAACAACATGTGTGTGTTGTGTAAAGGGGAGAGAGAGAGAGAGAGAGAGAGAGAGAGAGAGAGAGAGGAAAAGAGAGAGAGGGAGTGTGTGTGTGTGTGTGTTTTTTTTTTCTAAATTTAAGTTTTTATGTGCATAGCCATGTAGGAGCCTTATTCTTTGTACAAGATATACACATTTTCTTCTACTAGTGACTTTTTTTTGTATGTTGTCTTGTATGCTTTTCAATGTGCTCCAAGCAAATCAAAATGATGTTAGCGGTGGATTAAGCATATTGTGGATATCTTTGATTACCTTATTGAGCATCATTGGTCTTATCTATTATTGCTCTAGTTGTTTGAGAATCCTTATGTTATCTTGTAGCTTTGGTACTTTGTACATTCATATATATTTCACGTTATAGGTGATTGTGTGGGTAAAATCTACCAACAACTATATCTATTGATTTCATGATTATATAGACACTATATTTAGAGCTCCATCTCCACTGTGAGCGATATATCCATTTCCTTTCAAGCTCCATCTCCACTATAAGACATAAGGGATATATCAATATGAGTCTATGTACAAATTTGTGGAAATATATGGTAGGCAAGGTACAAATAAATGTACTTTAATGAAACTTACCTTACATTGCCCATTTTTTTCCTATTGCATTTACTTACCAAAATGTAAGATTCCATGTTTTCTTATTCTTTTATTTTTTCCTTTTTCTTTTATGTTTTGATTATGATATTTTGCTACAATGTAGGTAACTCATTTTGGTGCTTCCAAGAGTTGAGACTTAATCTTTGATTCCTTTGTCCATGTACTCTTCTCCTTGCACTTCTTAATTTCTTCCTACTTGGTTATTATTGTTTTTCTATGTAGTTTGAAGTAAGTGTTAATAGAAAGAGTATGTGTGTATCTGTGTATGTGCACCTTATATAGCTATTTTATTCCTAATCTTAACTATTGATTGATTGATTCTTTCTTTGTGTGTGTGTGTGTGTGTGGGTAGAATGTGGGTGTGCGTAAAAAGGGGAGAGATGAGACCAACAATGAGAGAGAGAGAGAGAGAGAGGAAGAGGAAGTGTTGAGTAGATCGGATGTGAGGCTTGCACATAGCAAGTAGAAGAATCTCTCCTCACTCTCTTTTACTCATAAAAAATGAAAGCATGACTTATAAACTCAAAATATACTTAAAGTAGAGTAAAGAAAAATTGAGCAACACACTTGGGTGCAATCTCCCCCCATACATGGAGTGGGCATCTCCTCCATGCCATATTTATAATATTAAAATGAATCTTTCTTTGCCCAAAGATAGGCCCTTTACAATCACTCTTTTCATAAAAGAGTTTGAGTTCATTGAATAGATAGTTGCAATCCATTGTATAACCCACAACTATTGAGAGCCATAAAATATTTCTAGAATATCTTCAATATGTCTTCTAAAATCTCAAATATTCATAAATATTTACAAAGAGGGTGTGCACACACCTTAGAGTAAACGCTGGTACTTCTATTTAAAGAATTCAATAAAGAAGTCTATATAATAAATTGCACTTGCAATGTGTATCCAATTCATCTTGCTCTATACACATCAGCTCTTGTGCCAAAAATTTAGAAAATCATGTTAGATTAATGGTTAACTGAATAAAATCCAACTAGCCATAATAAATCAAATAATAATTGGAATTTCATAAATAATCAAATCATGTAGACATTAGCACTTGAGATATAAATATCATGGCATCATCCACATACACCTTCACCCACATTCAAACTTGCAAGTCTCATGTCTCCGGAAAAGGATAGCTATCCCCATCATCCTTCTACCCAAGACCAAAAGTAATTCACTCTTAGAAACATGCCCCATGGTAATGTAGAACCATTCAAGACACTCATCACGTCAATGTGTACACAAGCAAGAACCATTGAAGGTGTGCTCAAGCCCTAGTGTAAGTGCCACCTAGCAATAGGAAGTACTGGAGAGAGGAGAGAGGAGGGTGAGAGAGAGAGAGAGAGAGAGAGAGAGAGAGAGAGAGTAGAATTATGTTTTATTTGTATATATGTGTGTTTATATACATATACACACATGTCTACACTCATGCATGTACACGCACAATATACATACACACATGCACATGTTAGATACATATTAACACACCTAAATGGAGTATTGTAGGTTTTTCATGTGTTACAAACCAATCATGGAAGGACCTATTGAGAGTCAAAGTTGGACCTTTCTAGCAAGCAAGCTTTATGTGCACCTCCTAGATGCATGTTATAATAGTAAGCAATCATTCATATCCTATAATAGTTGCAAATATACATTGAAGTAAGTTTTTTTGTACAAATTTAATCATTTTGAAAAGTATTGTTTAATTTTTCATAAAATGTGTAGGTGGCAAATAGGTAGTCCATGTCTAATGCGATGTAGACATGGATAGTATTAGGGATGTGGCCCCTTTGCCTTTCAAGGGTCTAGATTTCTACAAAATGTTGATATTAACATCTCTATACATGACCATCACTATATATCTTGCAGGGGACTAGATCCCTTGCCCTTACAAAGGGCTAGATCCTTGCAAATGTTGGAATATATGTTGACAATAACATCGTTATATATTACTAGTTACTTTGATGGCTATTCTAATGCTTCTCATGGTGCTAGAAAGACACATTGAGACTGACACTTTTAGTAATGCGCATTCCAATGGTGGGTCTTGACATTGAATAAGAAACTACATGCATTTTCATCATAGGTTAGGCTACTATGTCCCTCACTACAAGGGATTAGGCCCATAGAAGGTCACATTGATACTTTTTTTTAAAGAAGAGAAATCTTATGGGTGTGTCTACACTCAGATAAATAACCCAACCAAAAGATGTGTGCCTCAAAATGCATTTATAGTTGGGCTTATACACACGATAGTTTACGTGTTTCTTTATGCGATTTTTTTGCAAATTTTGCAACTTCATTAACATATATTTTAAAGATATTTAAATGCCATAAATTTGATTAAACTTAGAGTACCAAGTACAATGGAGAAACATATGGTATGCACGGTATAGATAAAATTGCACTTGGTATCAAAGAATGGTAAAAATGGCACCACACGTAGTGATGCTTAGGGGGACTATCTTCCAACCTACTAAGTCATTAGATAGCAAAGTACTTTGCAATAAGAAAATATTATAAGAAACTAAGTGCTTTACAAACATTGGCTTTTTGATGTAGTTCTATAAATCTAGGCATCATAGAGGGCTTTGGAGAATATGTGTTCATCCAATATTTCTCACTGTAAGAGGAGTTAGTAAGTCTGAGTAATTGGTTTTTACACAATCTTCCAATTGACAAAACCATGTGTTTATATTTCTCATATTAGGAGGAGGTGGTGCAATTGAAATTAAATTTTACTTGATGTTTTCTAATCACCAACCAAGAACTAATAAAGATACTTTCTTTTCTTTTGGAAACCCTTTTTGAGAAGGTAGGTTCCAACAAGCTTTAAACTAAATTAGTTTAAGGGATGTGAGTGAATCCGCTTTAGCAACCACATTGAGAAAGCTTTTTCTTAGTTCCATAGGATTTAATATCAATGGGGCATTGGCAGCCATAGAGGTTTCAATTAAAGAATGATAGTTGTATAGAAGGTTAAGGTTTCTTTTGGTTAAGCTTAAGGTTTCTCAAATTGTTGTGCATTGAGCATGACTTCATATACTTAAACTCCTCCAATATATATCACCAAAGGTTGGCAATAGCCTATCACACCATCCCTGTCATCACCTAAGGATTTCATGAATCTAATTGAGTCCCTAGAACTTAGGAATGCACATATTATTAGGCTGACATAGTACAGTGCTCCTTTAGCATGTATGCTGATATTTTTCCCATCTCCTCTACATCATGTCCCTAGATCCATAGCATCATTTGTTGCTAGACTCAGGATAATAACTTGGAAGGGAAAGATTCAAGAGTCCAACATACTTAAATTACATGAATTTGAAACGTGGAGGGCCGGTGTAAGTGAGAAGGTTGAAGAGTCTATGTACAAATTTGTGGAAACATATGGTAGGCAAGGTACAAATGAAATTGCACTCGAGATCACAAACCGGTTAAAATTAAGACACACTCGCACTACAACAGAAACGAGGCATAGACGTGCACGTTAGATGCGCAAAGTCGGGTGCGTCTATCAGAGCGTCTATAAATGCGTGTAAACGTGCGTGTAAATAGATGCGAATTTTGCATCTATATATCCGTGCAAATAGACGCTAATATAGACATGCTATCAGACGCACAATTATTTAACCACCTAAAATTAGCAATCCACATAATTGAAAAACCAAAGTTAATAATTATTTAACTACCTGAAATTGATTCTTGAGCATGCACATGTGCGCATGATAAAAACCATAGAATTAAGAATACCCATTGAATCATTGAATTAAAAAAATAGAGTTAATAATTACTTTTTCATTGCTCTCTAATGAATGGCAGTTCCTCCAATTGACAAGCCTGATATAAGTAATTAGCGGCAAAAGCGACAGAAACCTTACAATTAGTAGCAAGCATTACAATATGTATCTCGTAATTTCTCTATGTACTTGAAGACGATAAAAGATACTTCCTTTTTATTATGGAAAATTCAATGCTTGCTTTAAACTTGACTATTGATTCTTGAATATGCACGTGTGCGCATGATTAAAATCATAGAATTAGGAATACACATATATTGAATCAATAAGCAAATTAAGTATGTTACAGTGAATGATCCATCTCATCTTCAATGAGATCAGCCCTTGCTAAACTATCTACTTCTAGGTCTATGTTACCAAGAGGTAACGAAACAAATAAGTCTATCCCACTATCAGATGTGTTGCTATATTGCTCAATAACTTCATCAATATCATCGACGATCACATTATTGTCTTCTTCTGCGTTTCCTTGAACATCATCGTAAGGTTCATCTTGTACTATATCACGCATATCATCCATTATGGTGCCATCATGCACATCATCATTATTTGTTGGATTGTCATCTGCTATCTCCATGTCGGTAATATTACCATATATTGGTTTTGAACGATTAGATATAGGGATGACATTCCACCATCGGTTATTGTTTACCATTGGATGACACACAACCTGTATTTGAAAAACAAAAGCAAAAAACTTAAGTACTTATTATATTGTGTATATGTATCACATGTATACATATAAAAAAATTAGCCTTTGCATATATACCTGCTCGCATTGTTGAGGTAATAGTAATGTGTCATTCTTGTTTTGGTGAAATTTTGTAGAGTCAATGATTACAAAACCACTTGGATGATGTCTGATTGTGCAATGCTCACCATTTGTTACCACTTCTTTAAACCACTTCACATCCAGTACATATATAAAGAATCGTCTGAAGTCAAGCTTCAGAATATCTTGGATCAAGCCACAATAACCTTCCATGGTACCATTGGCAGCCTCGAAGTGAGCAAGGATATCACAATCTTGGGTATTTTTCTTTTCATCTATACGTTGAGTTCGAAGATGTTTACCCTCACACCAAAGTGCATTGAATAATGTACACTAGTAGTAAAAGATAAAAGATCAAACATGTCAATTATTTATATAAAATAAAACTTATAGAAACAAATTAATTGATAGTATGTCTCACCTTTGATAAGCAACCTCGTGTGTATTCTCACTCTTCTTGAGATGTATTAATTTCCTTCTCTTTTTCCATTCTCTCCATTTCCTCATGTAACCAATCTATGTCAATATGAGGTGGGAGCGCATTTAGATTATTTGGAAATGAGACATTACATCCATATCTAGTGCGAAATTCTTGTCTTTCGCTTTTTCTTCTTGCCCTTGCTTCATTATATAGTGTCACCCATTTGCTCATAACATCACTATTGCGCACACAAAAACTATTTAACTTACGAAGTTCTTCTTTTGTTAGCACTTTACTCATTCCTTTTCCTTGAGGTACTATAGAGGTCATCCTCAAGTCTTCATCATATTTCCATAGTCGTGGTTGAGAGGGATCCACTTCAGCAAGATATTCAGAAATATAAACAAGGGATGATTGCACTAACCAACCCTCAGCCATGCTTCCCTCAGGCCGTGCTTTTTGCCTCACAAAATCTTTCAAGGTTTTCATGAAGCGCTCAAGAAAACCATCCACCTTACATGAACTGCCCCACAAAGTGCGATCTCATCAATCAAATGTACGAGTAAATGTAATTGAGTAGTCAAAATGGATCGAGGAAAAATTTCCTCCACCAAACAAACCACCTCAATAGATAATACTCGAGCATCTTGCAATGTGTTTGGATCAATTTTCTTCGAGCTCACGTATCTGTCAAGATGTATTTGAGAATTGTTTATTTTTGTGTAGAAATTAAAAGATATATAATGAAAAAATACAATGTATACACACCTCACAAGTTCTCCCATCTCGTAAATGATATCACGTACATCTTTGGAGGCACAATGGGATATGCTAGTAGGAAGTACAAACTGAATATAAACAATATTCATAGATGCAAATTGTCAGTAGAGGAAAAAGTCATCATACCCCAAAGTTTACACATAGTTACGCCACTAATTACTATATTCATGGTTAGAGATACCCTTACTTGAATCATTTTGTGCCAATCGTGGGACTTCAAACCAGATAGTTGCTCCACACCTCTTTTATTTTTCTTTATGAAGGCTCCCTTGAGACATCTCATACATCCTGTGGGTGTTCGAAAGCTATATATTTGTTCCTTCACTATTTTTTGCTCGTTCTTTGACAATGTCCAAGGTGCATGGGGTAGCTCAATCTTTCCTCTGGGTCCAATTCGTGGCCAGGCTCGTCTCATGCGACCAATGTTACGTAAATCCTCCCTTACATTAACTGAATCGCGAGCCCCTATCAAGTGATCCCATAATGTAGATACAACATTTTTAAATATGTGCATGGGGTGCAACAGGTGATTGATCTTGAGTTCAGTACAATACGGAAGACGAAAGAATATAGAGAACCTAACAAACAAACAATATATTATGTAAACATTTCATCATGCTAAATACTTTAAAGTCAATCGAGAGAAATGCACTTCTTATCGACTTATGCCATGTGGAGGGTGGCTGTCGGCATTAATCCATCTCTCCTTCGAATCTTGAATGGTTAGAGATTGTGGAGTCATTCCATTAGTAGGGAGAACATATTTGGGATGGTCAATAGGAAGAAATCGATGATGATTGTCGTAGATAACCTTCTTTAAACGTGCCGGCCTAGAGGAAACTAGAGAGGGACCGCAAATAGGACATGCATGATATCCTGACGTGGTTAAACTTGAAAAAACAAGTGAATTAATAAATTGCAATTGATTCAAGTCTTGAATTTCAAATATAGAGTTATATACATGTACCTGAACACTCTCCATATCCTAGAAAGTCGTGCATGATTCACAACAACATGGCCTTCAATGTGAAATCTCTAGAGGATGCAGATGCACTTGTATCTTGCACCTCAATACCTTCCCATAATATTTCTAACTCTTCAATCAAAGGCTCTCAGTAAATGTCCATGTTTTTAACCTTGTGCTTTCCAGGAATCAGAAGGGACAACATCACATGTCCCTTTTTAATTGCCATGGATGGAGGAATATTATAGCTCACCAATACCACTGGCCATACACTGTATGATGTGCTTTTGATACCAAATGGATTGATTCCATCCATACCCAAACCAAATCTCAAATTTCTTGGCTCTTCTTTGAATACTGGCCACAAATTATCTATATGTTGCCATGTGGGTGTGTCTGCAGGGATCCTCCATTTTCCATCACTCGAACGATGACTAGCATGCCATGACATGAGCTTTCCAATAGACTTACACTTGAACATAAGTTTTATACGTGGAACAATCGAAAAGTGTCGCAAAACCTTACGAGGCAAATCCATTGACTTCATCTCCACTTCGTATCTTGATTCGCCACAAACAGGACACTCTCGTGCAAACTCATGAATCCCACGAAATAAGACATAATCATTGACACATGCATGGATCTTGACATAATCGAGGCCTCCCAGAGATGTCAAGTAATGTCTTGCTTGCTCTCTCTTAGCTGGCAATTTGTTTCCTTTTGGAAGCATTTGTGATAATAATCTACATATATTTTAAAAGTGAATTAAAAAACCACCAACATATATTTCTGCCTGATTTCAAAATAGAGAGGTTAACAATTAATATTATGATTCATATAAGCCAAACTGAATTGATACCTATCTCAATAATGCATCCCAACTGACATTACTCCATCCATAAATTGTTTGCAAGTTAAGTATCTCGAGGGACGCACGAAGAATGGAGTACGTACAACCTTCATACAATGGAGTAGATGATGCTACATATAGTGGATCATCTGGCTTCGTAGAGTGACCTTCTCCCTGAACCGGTTGTGAAAATAGATGGTGTACCATGTTGTCCAAAATCTCATCCTCTACGACTTGATGGGGCATTTCATGAGGGCTTCTATCATGGTCATTAGTCTCTACTCTTCTTGAAGACTATGCCTCCTTGCGTCGACGTTTTGCAGTCTCTCAACGCCCGGGAGGGAGCATCTGAGGATGTGGCACCGTATCCTGCTCAACCACAAAAGGGAGTTCCATATACGTTGATATATAGTTCCCTAACATAGACTAGCAATCTTAGTGGTAAAAAAAAACAATGAATGCCGGTGATTTTTCTTGGTCCCATTCTCCATACAAGCTGAGGTGTGACATTGCAATTCGACGTGCTCAAAAAATACACCCTCGACAATGATCACACATGCATCTAATTTTTTGTCGTAGCCATGCATCTCGATTATGAAGACGCAATGTTTCATCCTCACTTGAGGATGTTTTCATTGACTCACCAGCTTGCACCACACTAGGTGATGTTGACGTCGACATGATTAAACCTAATTCAAGACAACATCAAAATATTTGTCATTCATATGTTTACATAAGATCTTAATTTTAAATACACAAAAATCATCATAAATACATTAAATTTTATGTTAAGAATTCACTATCAAAATTTATCTTAAAAAACATAAAATTATGATAAATCCCAAATGCGCGTCTATATCCGCGTTTAACTACGCGTCTATATTCGCGTCTATCTGAAAAATAGACGCACATATACACGCGAAAATAGACGCACATGTCAAAATTCAAACCATATTTAAATCATTTCTTTTCAAACTGTGCCTTTCCTTTCCTGCGTTTTTTGCAGTTCTGAAGCTTGAGTTTAGCCGACATGCAGTCTCTTCATGCCTCACCTCCTCATGACTCACCTCTTCTTTCATTTCAAACACACAAGAAGGGAAAAAGGAAAGCCAAGGAGAGGAAGAAAGAGAGAACAAGAAAGAGGAGAACAAGAAGAAGTAGCAAGCAAGCAAACAAGCATCAAGGGAGGGTAACTTACCAAGGAGAGGAAGAAGGAGAAGGAGAAGCGCCACCACCCGCCACACCAAACACCCAAGGTGAGTCTCTCTCTCTCTCTCTCTTTGTTTCTCTCTTCCTCTCTCTGCTCTGTCTATGTATTTCCCATTTGTGATTCCATTATAATGTATTGCATTATGTAAATCGTCAATGGCTGTCGTCGGTCTAAAATCGGCCGGCCTAGCGCGTCTGCTAGTGCGTCTACATCTCAGTGTAGACACGGACATAGACGCACAAAAATTGTCTCCTCTCAGTGTGTCTGAGAGGGCATCTTACAGCGAGTGTGCTTTGCAATGCACACGCGATTTTAGATGCACATTGACCTGGGATGCGTGTCTGGCAGCGCGTCTGTGCGGCATGTTAGATGCGCAAATAGACGCACATTGACCTGGGATGCGCGTCTGTGCTGCACATTAGATGCGCAAATAGACGCGCTAGACAAAAGATGAACATCAATGTTATGTCAAAGGCTTAAAAATTGAAATGTTATACTTTTATACACATTAAAAACTGCAAGGTCCTATTATGTGACATCACTTAGAGCAGAATCTTGTTGCGTGGTATTGATTAACTCCTAAATAGAAGTTTAGTTAGATCTAAAAGTAACAAATTAGGAAATAGTATACTTTTATACACATTTATACAAACATTACATTCTATACATAAAGTGAGATTGAAACTTGTGTGTTCTACATCTGGATCTCGTGAATTAGAGCCCTCAGCTAGGCATATAGGCCGGATAGTCACCTCCACCCCTCATCCATGAGTTGCTTGTACTGCACAATATCCTCCTATATTTTTTGTATGCAAATAAATTTGTCTTTTTCCTGTGTTTTTTTTGCAGATGTCGTATCCTGGTTCATCTAGCAATGACCCAGATGTGGATCGCATGAATGATACGTTGGCCTCCTTTGGCAGGGGGGTCAATGCATTTTTTGGAGGTTTTCCTAGTAGGAAAGACTTCATGGGAGAGATGACCAGACACCTTGGCCGCTCTTCCACAGCAGCGGACGAGGTGTTTAATGTCATGTCTGGGACGCCTCTAGCGTCTTTGCTTGGCATTACTTCCCAAATTCCACATGCAGGTAGGTACTCCACATATAGGTACTCCATATGTAGGTACTCCATATGCAGGTATTCCATTTGCAGGTACTCCACGTGCTCCGCGTGCATTGGCTGAAGCACAAGCATCTGCAGAAGCTCGTGCGTCCGGGGGGGAGAGGGCAGTCGACAGAGATAGAGGAGGGAGAGTCGAGGGGGAGGGTTGTGTGGGGATTTCCAAGGAGGTGGCAAGTGATCACCCTCACCAGTAGATCATGTAGAGGAGGTTGTACACCATTACTATAGAGTTACAGATGCCGGTGGCATCTTTCATGATGATGAGGGAAGGGATGTAATGGCGTACATGAGGAGCATCGTGCATGCGACGTATAAAGATTGTTTCATTGCCTTCAAAAATCAGAAAACCGGCTTGTGGCAGGAGGTGTTGAGGGCAGTCCATAGGAGGTACCCAAATCCTGAGGGTCAGCGATTCTCGGATGATTGGGGACGTACAAAAGTGAGGGATATGCTTCACAACAAAAGATCCCACCTCATGACACGGGCCAGGGACTCATTGCGGAGGCTGGAGGAGGGGCGTGGAGCCTACAGCCAACCACCTATGTGCCACCGCATAGAGTGGAAGAAAGCCAAGAAGAAAGTAGTTGAGAAAGTGAAGAGTCACCAGCACGCAGAAGCGCGACGGATCCAAATGGAAACAATGGGATCGTCGCATTACGGATCGGGTGGCAGAGAGTCGTGGGAGGCAGAGTTTGTAAGTATATTTTGATTTCTAGTTTTTCTAAATGTATATTTCTTTAAATTTTATATATATTTTAGTCTAATATATTGTGACGTCTAATTGTTTGTATATCTCTAAATGTTTTGCAGACTACCATCATTGGTAGGACACCTACCCCTAGAGAGGTAAGTTACTATCGAGGCCATAACCGCGCAGCGACATGGCTTCACTTTTATGAGGAGGATGGTGCGCAGATCGGATGTTGTACGCTCGCGTAGTGAATGCCGGAAGGTCCCCAAGAATAATGGAACTCTACTTTTTGCACAAATTACAAAGTAAAAAGCATGAACGACAAGAGCAAGAGACCAATTGGGTGCAATCTCTCCCCATGCCTTGTGTGAGCGCTCCACAAAGCATGTATTTTATGTATTATTCATCTTCATGCTCAAATAATAGCCTAAATTACAAAATAGCAAGCTTTTAGCTTTTGAGTTTGCTTTAACACAAAAATAGAAATAAAGCTAATGGACGGTGCCCAAAGAGTCTGGCACGCCCAATACAATGTCCAAATAGAAATAACATAACCGTGCGCCCATGCGCATACAAAATAATAATAAATAATCGATGCCTCAATAAATAGGCATGACAAAATATAGGCGTGGCGTCTATCAAAATATAATCCATAAATCGAATACTCGCTATCCTCCAATGCTTTCCTCCGCCACTGCTGCTATCTCTATACATCAATTGAAGCATTCACAATCGTTAGTAAAATAATACAATTAAACCGACAAAAGTGAATACCTAGCAGTCTTCAGCTACATAAATAAATCAACTGGTTAGAAATAAATCCTAACCTTAATTTATTACGAGTGCGCACTCTAAACTCATAAATGTTTATTCATTTAATATGCATTTTGCGGAATCACCCGCTATGGAATCACCCATGTACACACTAAATTAATGAAACGCCGGAAAAGAACAGGCATCCCCATCAACTTCTCGCACAAAGAATCCACTTTGTGTATGAGCCCCAGTCATCAAAGTTTACGAAATCCACTGTAAAACCTCACGGAATCCACCGTGGCACGGAATCCACCGTGAAATATGCCTCCTGGCATCATACCCCCGGGGTGGGATAGCAATTGACCTCAATTGCTATTAGCTCAATGTGGAGCTAACAGAGTGGGGAAAGCATTTAAGTCTCTAGCGTGCATCCATTGTGCTTCCTCTACATGATGGTTCTTAAATTTAACTAGATATCTAAAATATCTTCGGCCAATTCTAGTGCTCATAAAGTCAGTGTCTATGATAGCTTCTGGTTCAAGTATTTCAGTCTCTTCCTCTAACAAAGGTGGGTTTTCATAAACAGGGTGTACATGTAATTGACCTCTAAATGGTCTCAATAAACTAATGTGAAATGTGTTGTGAATTTTCCAATGAGGTGGTAATTCAAACTTGAATGCATTGTCATTAATTTTATGAATGATCCTAAATGGTCCATAGAATCTAGGAGCTAATTTGACAACTGGGTGTCTATCTACACTTTGTAGTCTACGTTTTTCTATTCTCAACCAAGCATAATCATCAACTTTGAAATTCATTGCTTGTCTTTTCTTATTGGCTTGTTTGGTATATGATTGCTGGGCTTTGGCAATCATATCTTTAACCTCATCAAAAATAGTATTATGCATACTAGCAATATCATCAACACTTTGAATTCTATTTGACAAAGATGCAACAGGTGTAGATAATCTATATCCATAAATCACTTCAAACGGTGCTTTCTTTGTAGATGTGTGTGGTGTATTATTATATGCAAACTGTAATAAATGTAAATGTGTGTCCCATGTCTGAGGTTTAGAAATAGTATATGCACGTAAAAGATCTAGAATAGTGCTATTAGTGGCTTCTGTTTGTCCATTAGTTTCAAGATGAAATGAAGATGAGAAATCTATCTTTGTGCCTAGGTTAGCAAACAGAGTAATCCAAAAGTTGTTACAAAATCTAGAATCACAATCTGAAATAATAACTTTTGGCAATCCATGGTTAGTGAAAACAGTTTTCAAAAACAATTGTGCTGCTTGTGGTGCTGTTAAAGTTTTTTTACATGGAATAAAATATGCTTGTTTACTAAATCTATCTACGACTGTCCAAATCATATCATGGTTAGATTTAGTATTAGGTAAACCAGTAATGAAATCCATAGAAATTTGTTCCCAAGGTTTAGATGGAATAGACAAAGGCATAAGTAATCCATACTGTTTACCATGATGTCTCTTAACTCTTTGACAAATCAAACGTTCAGAAACAAAGTTAGATACATCAGTGTCCATATGCGGCCAATAAAAATCTTCAGTTAACGTACGTAAGGTAGATATGATACCTCTATGACCTTGATATGGGGGACAATGAATTTCATTCAAAACAAAAGATTGGAATGGAATTGTAACACACAATCTCTTTTCATAAAACATAAATCCATCATTATATGACAATGAATCAATAGGAATGAAGTTATTTTGAACTAATTTATTCCAATCAGCATGAAAAGTAATATCCTGACGATAAGTATCTTTCATAGCAATCAAAGAATCAAAAGATATAACAGAAATGTTATGAATAGCAGGTCTTCTACTTAATGCATCAGCCACTACATTTTCTTTTCCGGGTTGATATTGAATGATAGGATAAAAACTTTGAATAAAGGATGCCCATTTGATATGTCGGTCAGAGATTTGGGGTTGGATAAGTAAATGTCTAATACTTTGTTGATCGGTCTTTATCATAAATTCTGAACCCATTAAGTAGTGTTTCCACTGTCTTAATGCTTGTACAACTGCTAATAGTTCTTTGTCATATGTGGAATATTTCAGTTCAGAGGGTTTCAGCTTACAACTAGAATAGGCTATGGGATGGTTGTCTTGCATAAGTACAGCTCCTATTCCTGATCCACTAGCATCGGTCACTACTAGAAAGAATGGTCTATTAAAATCAGGCAACTATAGGACAGGGGCATGGGTTAATGCATGTTTCAATAAGTCAAAGGATTTCTGTTGATTCTCGGACTAATGATAAACAATTCCTTTCTTCAGAAGTTTGGTTAATGGTAAAGAAAGTAAGGAAAATTACGTACAAACTTCCCATAGAAACTAGCAAGATCAAGGAATGAGCGTAACTCATGCACGTTTTTAGGTACATGCCAATTCAATATTGCATCTATTTTCTTAGGATCAACTTTAATTCCATCAGATGATACTATATGACCTAAATACTCAATTTCTGTTTTAAAGAATTCACTCTTTTCAGGGTTTGCATACAGTTGATTATCTTTTAATAACTGAAAAACCAATTACAAATGCTCATAATGTTCTTTCTCATTTTGACTAGACACCAAAATATCATCAAAGAAGATAATTACACAATACTGATATTTCAAAAAGATACGATTCATCATTCTACTAAACGTAGTAGGTGCATTAGTCAATCCAAATGGCATCACTAAAAATTTGTAATGACCAAATTGTGTCCTAAATGCAGTCTTGAATATGTCTGATGTATCTAGTCTCACCTGATGATAATCAGACTTAAGGTCTATTTTACTAAATATAGCAGATCCTTGCAGTTTGTCCATAAGGTCATCAACTCTAGGAATAGGATACCTATTCTTTACAGTGATCTTATTTAAAGCTCGATAGTCAATGCACATATGATAGGTATTATTCTTTTTCTTGACTAACAGGACAGGTGCACCAAATGGAGAACTACTAGGTCTAATCAATCCTCTATTTAGTAATTCCTCAACTTGACTCTGAATTTCTTTTTGCTCTATCTGGTTATGCCTATATGGTGCTTTGCAAGGTGGTTGTGTGCCAGGGATCAAATCTATTTTATGGTCTTCTGGACGTGAAGGAGGTAGACCAGGTGGTAGGTCTTCAGCAAAACAGCCCTTAAAATGTGCAAGAAATTCTTTATGTCTAGGATGCATATGATTTTCTTTGACTTGCAGTTCATTCACCCAAATGAGATAAGATTTACTACTCTTGCGTAATGTACATTTAGCTTGAGTATGAGAAAGCAGTGGAAAAACATTAGATGCATGCATACCATATAATGTAATAGATTTTTCTTGAAAACTAATATTCATTGAATGTGTGGAATAATCTATATTTGGGTTATGCTGGTGACGCCAAGGCATACCTAAAATAATGTCATTCGACTGTAATGGAACAACTAGAAAATTTCTTCTTTCTGTGTATTGACCAATATGAATCTCTAAGTCATGCACTTCCTGTCACCATTATAGCTAGTGCCTAAGAATGCAGCTTTGATGCGGTAATGCATAGGTAGAGTCTGTAACTTCAATTCTTTTACTAGTTTTGCTAAAATAAAATCATGAGCGCTACCGTCATCATACAAAATAATCTTTTCCTTTCCATGCACCAAACATTTCATAGTCAATAAAGAATGTGGAGTTGGCATACCTGGCAAAGTATCAGAAGTAGTAGTAGTGTCGTCCTCATCTTCTGTGAAATCAGGCATATCTTCATGTTTGTCTTCGTCCATTGCTCTAAGGTAGTTGATATGGGCAGGTGGCTTCTTTGAATGACAATTTGCTGCTAGATGTCCAGGCATTGGCTTGGAATTGCTGTGGGCGTCTGTCTCTACCTCGCAGCTTGTCTTCAGTGTCGTGAGCTAGTGAAATGGCATCTTCAAGAGTAGTAGGCTTGAACATGTTAACTTCAGCGTAATAATGCCCAAGGAGTCCAGACATATACTTGCACCTGTGTGTCGCTTCAGGTACGTCTTCAAGCATGCGTAGCTAGAGTAGTGCATTTAAAAAACGCTCTGTATACTGAGGAATAGGCTCACGATCCCGTTGCTGGAGAAGATCCCATTGCTTAATAGCTTTCTCATGAAATTGTGGAGGAAGGAAATTCTGCATGAACTTCTCCTTGAAATTCTCCCAAGTAGCAGGACAATCTATACTCTTGCGTACTACAGTCCACCAAAGAGATGCTCAGTCCACTAAATGGTTAGTGACACACTTGATTTTATATTTTTCTGCATAGGTTTCCTCATGGAAATAGTCGTCAAACTGACTAATGAATGCTAGAACAGTTTTTCCTTCTCGTATGCCATTGAAAGTACGAAATTTGAAACTTCTTTTACTTATCTTTGATTCCTTGCGGATGGTTTGAGCTTCAAGAGTTGCGTCGATGGTACGTCGAATAAGATCTTCAGCTTGAGGTTCTTCTTTGTCAGTAGACGCTCTTTGTAAATTTGCCAGTTGAACTTGCAATGCTTGCCTAGCCCTTCGTTCTTCTTCCAATTGCATCATGATTAAGTCCAACTTTTTCTCCATCGTAGGTTCAGGTAGGTCGCCTTCAGCCATAAGATCATCCATATGTGGTTCCGTCATCCTGCAAAACTCAAAAGACCTTTCTCACTCAAAATCAAGTTAGCGGGATGAGCGTAGCTCAAGTTCGGGAATACAAGGCTTATGTATTTTTGGGTATAGCTTTCACAATCTTCAAAAAATCTACGTTTTATCCTTCTTTGTATCTTGAAAATGCTTCAGCAAACCTACGTATAGGTAGAGTATCTTCCAATGAACAACTTTGTAGTTTGGAGTTTCTGCACAGGAACAGCCCTTCTAGGAGTTTTGAGCACAAGTCAGTTCTGACTCCAATTGACTAGTCTGACTTGCAGAGTTGCAGACTTATGTGACTTGCAGAGTTGCAGACTTGCAGAACTTAGTCACTTTACAGAACTTGCAGAACTTGACTTGAAGAAACTTGCTCAACTTGACTGATTGGGTGTGACTTGGAGTTAATTATGACTTGCAAGATTGAAGAGCTTGTGTGACTATAGCTTAATTGATTAAGCTTCAAGCTTTATGGGCAGTAAACGGCGCAAATCGTGGGGGGGGCTGTTTTTTCAGCCAACAACGCAAATTTCGGAGATGTCTGGATACCTCGTGTTGACGATTTGAAGCTTAAAGCTTCTCTTAAGCTTTCTAAGCTTTAAAGTTTAAAGCTTGAAAGGTATGAAAATGGTGACTTATCTCTGTGTAACGACGACTTGATGTAGGAGAGTTGGGAGTGGTCCTCTGCCTCTGCAGACCGGTCCTTCGCGATCCAATGATGGAAACAGGGGTTCTTGATCGCCAGAAGTCTGCCTGTATTGACGGTTCACGACGAGATTGACTGTAAAGCCCAATCGTTCCAAGAGCTCCGCCTTCGTACGAGATGGGTGGCAATTGGAAGCTCTTGATCTCGGCTTCGCTCTGATACCACTGGTGCGTAGATCGGATGCTGTACGCTCGCGTAGTGAATGCCGGAAGGTACCCAAGAACAATGGAACTCTAATTTTTGCACAAATTACAAAAATAAAAAGCATGAACGACAAGAGCAAGAGACCAATTGGGTGCAATCTCCCCCCATGCCTTGTGTGAGCGCTCCACAAAGCATATATTTTATGTATTATTCATCTTCATGCTCAAATAATAGCCTAAATTACAAAATAGTAAGATTTTAGCTTTTGAGTTTGGTTTAACACAAAATAGGAATAAAGCTAATGGACGGTGCCCAAAGAGTCTGGCACGCCCAATACAATGTCCAAATAGAAATAACATAACCGTGCGCCCGTGCGCATACAAAATAATAATAAATAATCGATGCCTCAATAAATAGGCATGACAAAATATAGGCGTGGTGTCTATCAAAATATAATCCATAAATCGAATACTCGCTATCCTCCAATGCTTTCCTCCGCCAGTACTGCTATCTCTACACATCAACTGAAGCATTCACAATCGTTAGTAAAATAATACAATTAAACCGACAAAAGTGAATACCTAGCAGTCTTCAGCTACATAAATAAATCAACTGGTTAGAAAAAAATCCTAACTTTAATTTATTACGAGTGCGCACTCTAAACTCATAAACGTTTATTATTTTAATATGCATTTTGTGGAATCACCCGCTATGGAACCACCCATGTACACACTAAATTAATGAAACGCCCGAAAAGGACAGGCGTCCCCATCAACTTCTCGCACAACGAATCCACTTTGTGTATGAGCCCCGGTCACCAAAGTTTACGGAATCCATCGTAAAACTTTACGGAATCCATCGTGGCACGGAATCCACCGTGAAATATGCCTCCTGGCATCAGAGGGTCTCATCACTGAGGACCAATACAACCGGGCCATGAGGATTCGATAGCCAGAGGAGGTATGTTTTTCTTACTTTCCTATTAAAAGTATAACTAATTATAGCTTTTTCTACACCTTGTCTATATAAGCAACCCTGATCTTTTGTGTGTGTAGGCGAACCCGGATGTGGAGCACAGCGAGGAGGGGGATAGCGATGCTAGTAGCCATGGTGGTACTAGCGAGGATGTTTCCTCTTCAGATTCGTAGAGGAGCACCATATCTCCTCATGAGGCCTTCTTTTCTTGTATATGTATGATATCTCTTTGAGCCTACTGCTTGCGGCCATGCTTTAGGTCACAAGCACTCAAAACTTCCCTTGTAAATGCTTTGATATATAATGAATACATGGACTTTCACTTTCAATTCTCGTGCCTGTAAGATACATTGTCTTTTTCCCAAATACACAATCTGATAGATGCGCAAAAGTTCTATTTTGCGCGTCTATCAGCGCGTCTAAATTGCAGGTAATTCGCGTTTATTTGCGCGTCTATAATGCAGACTACACGTGCTGCATTATTCAAATTAAAAAAGGAAATTAAATATCTTTTTTTTAAAATGACATTTTTTGTTTTCTCGTTCGCATCTATCAGTACTTGTAAAAGCGCATCTAAAAGCGTGTCTATATGCGCGTGTATATGTGCGTCTATTGCGCGTCTATTTGTGCGTGTAAATTCGTCGATACATGCGATTATAGACGCGCAAATAGACGGGCGGATAGACACGCCCGTAAGTTTTTCTCTGTATTCAAAAATCGCGTCTAAATGTGCATGTATGAGGCTTTTATGTTGTAGTGTCGTGGCAATGCTCAAGGGTCTATCTTCCAACTTGCTATCTAATTAAGTCATTAGATAGCAAAGTACTCGACAATAATAGAAGATAAGAAACTAAGTGCTTCACAAACATTGGCTTGTTGCTGTAGTTCTATAAATCTAGGGATAATCGAGGGCTTTGGCGAATATGTGTTCATAGAATCTTTCTTGTTGTAAAAGGAGTTAGTAAGTTCAAATTTTTTGGTTTTTCCACCGCGTTTTTCCTTAGCTCCATACGATTTCAATGTTCATATCAATGGGGCATTGACAGCCACACAGGTTTCAATTCCAAAAATGATGCCTGTATAGAAGGTGAAGGTTTCTGTCGGTATGAATGTAATTAATGGAGGTTATTCCAGCCTAGCTTGAATTGGGCTGGCCGCAGTTGAGGCGAATCTGCCCATCCGAACCGGTGAGGGGGCTGATGTTGCCCATGTTCACCATAGAGGCCATGAAGCTGGTGAAGAAGGCGGACTGGTCGGAGGCGAAGATGTTGACGTAGCTCGGGATGGTGGCCTGGCCGGAGGTGGAAAGCAGCTCCTGGTCCGACTGCAGCAGCCCCTGGTTGCCCTGCAGGTTCAGGTAGTACTGGTTGTCGAAGGCGTTCTGTGTCATCGGATCCAGCGGGGCCGCCACATTCGCATTTCCGCCCTCAGGGCACGTGGCCTGGAGTGACTGGAGATAGGTGGGGTCCAGCGTGGGATCGGGCTGGCCGGTGCCGCTGAAGTTGTAGAGGCGGCCCACGAAGTTGACGCAGCGGGCGCGCCCGAAGGTGTGGGCTCCTGACAGCGCTGCTACGTCCTGCTCGTTTAGCCCCACCGTCGCGAACTTGCTGATGATGGTGGACAGTGAGTCGGTTGGTCCCGGTAGGGCTGCCGTCACTGCACTTTGGCTGGCTGCGCTGCTACTGTCTCTTCGTCCCAGCAGCACAGTCCACGAGGGCCCGCCCGCCTGCTTAGTAAAGCACTAGCGTTAGCATATATTTGCGACATCAGATCTTGATTACTATCGCCAAATAATGTATATATCCTTAGCATATATATATATATATATATATGTATGGACAGATACTTCTCTTACCAGGACAACGGAGTCCCGCGCTGCCAGCGCCAGAATGTCAGCGCACGACACCGTGGCCGCACATGCGCCCTCCACCGCCGCCTTGATGTTGTCCACTACGTCGAAACCGCGCAGCGAGTTGTTGTTGGGGCGCGCAAACTGCTCCCCCGAAGCTCCGTCGAGGAGCAGCGATGCATCACAGCCCTGCACGAAGCAGTCGTGGAAGTGCAGCCTCAGTAGGGAAGCCGCCATGCCTGTGTCGGCGTTCACCGCCGTCTGCACAGCCGATTGCACCACGCGCTCAACATCCGGGCACGACTGCGCATAGAAATCGGACGTGAGCTGGCCCGAGGCAGGTTGTATGCAACTAGCGAGAAGCAGGAAGCTGAAGCACACTGCAGCTGATGATAGCAGCACCTGCACTACAGCTAGTGCCTTACGCTGGTCATAAACATGCGGCCGCCTGATCGCAGGCGCAGCCTTATTATAAGAGCCGGCCATAATTCTCGCTAGTTCAAGCTGCAGCTGGATAATATTGCAGGATTTGTCTCTCTAGCTCACACTAAACTTTGCTTCTCTCTCTCTCTGTCTCTATCTCTCTCTCAGTGATCTGTAAGACGTCGAGGTGAAGCTGAACAATGTCGTCTGCAGCATTTTATAGCTGAGTGCCGGCCTCCCCGCATGCAAGTATGAAATAGGGATGATTGGCGACCCGGTCGCTAAGCTCCGTCATGCGAACGACGTGGTCGACAGTCCTACAAGGAAGAAGAGTGCCTCGAATCGACAGCGAGAGATGTTTGACCGACCGCTCCACCGGCCCCATAGCCAATTATGTAGCTTTTACGTGTGCACTTCGCCTAGAACTTTGACCTGGTTACTAGAAAAAGCGAAACTTGTAAGACGTCTTCTACCATCATGTGAGGACAATCTTGTTCGAGTGAGTTGGAGGGGCCATTCATCAACCTTCGTAATAGCAACCTCCTCCCTAGCAGGAGTATCCTTGGTTCCTACTCCTCTTACACCCTCTTTGCCTTTTCCCCCCTTCCCCTCCACTACTATCCTAGTTTCACCCCCTGTGTCTCCCTTGCCCTCCTCCCTCCCCCTCCTTGCCCCTTCCTCGCACCCTTAAGGACGTCACTATGTATAAAAGTAAGTCACATGAGATATAAAAAAACACAACCTTACAAATGTTATATATTCACATAAGAAAATATTTTAAAATGTATAAATTCATTTATAGAAGGGCATTTTATATTCCACATGTAAAATTTGTTATTAAAGAACATTGTGAAATCATATAATTGGCCTTGATCTTTGATAGAAGGTTGTGATGAACCTCAATGAGTAAACATGAGGTTTAATATGTATAGCAAGCCCAATCTAGGAATGAGCTTGATGGGCAACATAATGCGATTATGTGTGTCAAGGATGGCCTTTCCATAAAACTTTGAAAAAGGAAACAAATATTCCATCATCAAACTTCATAGTCTCTCTTTCAAAATTTTCTTTGATCATAAAGAAAACCTATCTTCCATCTTGTTGCTCTTTACATTTTACATCCAAATGTATTTTAGATCCTTGTTCTACATAGTATTAGAGCTAGATTAGAGAAAATTTAAGTTCATTCTGTAATGTCCCCATTACTTGTTTATTTTAATAAACAATGTGTGCATATATTCCAAAGAAATTTGATTTATGTTGCACATTCTTTAAATGAAACTGACTCTACTTAATAAGATAATAATTATTATTAATGAGGTATTATATGCCAGTTCATGGAAGAAAGACTTGGGAAACCCTCCCAAGACTAGCTTATTAAAACTATGTTTGTAGTATAGCGCAACAAACAGAACTAGCCTAGTGGATAGTCACTTGGCAGTTAAGTGCACTTGGGTGACGACACTACTGTCTGCCGAGATGGGTGACCTCCTAGGAAGATTTTCCTACAAGCTAGTGGAAGCTTCTCACACGCATCCAACGGCGCCAAGGAAGCCTTCGTAGTCCGTTGTCAAGTATGCCAAGGCCAAGATGCCTTGGTCACTCCCTTGGAGTGACACCATCACGGCGCACAGTGCGTCCTCGCCCACATATTTGTCAATTTTTATCTTCACACTACAAAAATGGAGCCTCTCCGTGACGTCATTAATGACATCGTCAAAAATGCTAAAAGAAAACATTGTCTTTTTGTCATCAATAACGTCATAAAAAACACTAAAAAGTAGGCACCCTCTCTTTATCCCCCGCCGCCTCCCCTCCTCATTACTATATAAACATGGGTAGAGCATCACGTCAAAGACACACAATGATCCATGTAGAAGTCTCTCTATTGCTATTGATGCCATGAAGCTCTGCTGCAATCACCCGAGCCTCTCTTTCAGTCTCTCTCTCTCTCTCGCCACTCTTATGTGAAAGCGTTGCCCGAACCCATTAAGCTTCTTCCACGGCTCCCAAGAGACATCTACATCCTGAGCGAGGTCATGCTCAGAGAGCTCCCCAATGCGAGGAAGTTATTGCTACTGTTGAGGGGACACAACACGATGGTGAAGCACAAGTGGAAGTTCACCCCGAACCCATTTAAACCGAAGAACTAGCCATCCCACAACAAATTGAGGTTGCAGCCATAACCTGTAATCACGATGGATGGCTAAACGAATATAATCAGGTTTAATGTATTAAAAAAAGGATTACTTTTTAAGATAATAACTCTAAACTTTTCTAACGAGGGATAAGTTAGTCCGTTACATAGATTACGATCAGTTAGAACATACTTAAACTTACAAAAATATATTAGTATTATCAATTACTTTTTAGGAAGGAACACAGACATTGACGAAGGAGATAGTTTCTATGCATTGCATTGACAATTGTGTTAAAAATATTTTATGGTTATGAATGCTTTTGGATTTGTGAATAATGAGTTATGGCTCTTATGATTCTGGGCTTGCATAATCGGATGAATTGTGGATTATGGTGGTTCGGGACATTGGGATTCCCAGCCCAATGCTCCCTAACACTCTACAGAGTGTGGAAAAACTCACCTGCAAGTGGGGGTCGTATGCTCTCGAGGGAGGTAGGTGTTTTTGGTTTTTGATCACTCGAGCACTTGAGAGGGCAAAGGGCCAAGTAGTAAGTTCCCTTGTTATGTAGGATGGATCCGGAGGCTCAGGGAAGCTTCGAGGGGCTCTAAGCCAGTAAATTCCCTATTGACCGCGGATGGAGTGTGATCACATGCAACCTAATCCCAAGGGATTTGAAGGTCCTATCCTGGACAGTGTCTTCCTGCGGAAAGACATGTGGCGATGCCGTGCGTCCACTACTACGAATCTAAGGGCGGATTTCACCAAGAATTTGAAAACATTAGTCAATGCCATTGGGAGTTTATTTTCCATCGTGTGTATCTTTTGTGTTTGCATTTGCATGACACACGAGCACATGTAGTTAGGCTAGGCACAATTTCTTCAATGCATTCTTTTTTTTTTGTGGGAGCATCGCTTGATTGATTGCATAGCATGGTTTCTAATTTGCAAACTGCATGAGTGATTGGGCACGAAGTTCTTTCCCAAAGCATGTTCTTGTTAGGAAACATTCCACGGAAGACGATGTTCTTTTGGCAAGATCTTGAATATGGACCCCTAAACTTGAGAAGTAATATTGAGTTCAACAAAAGTGTTTATCACATTAGCAAGAGCGACAATTCTAAAGAAAACTTGGACCAATGTTTATTTTTCACTCCAAGTTCTTTCTATCTTATGCTCCTTGGCTATTGCCAGACTTCCTTTCTAAATGCTGAGAGGCCTTGATGGAAAAGTTGCCAGAAAAGCTACTTGAAGAAATTGATGGAATGTTTGACATGGGGTTTTAATATCAAAACAAGGATCTTAAGAAGAGCAGGGTGAAAGGAAAAATATGATGCTATTTTTCTACTGAAAGTTGATGAACTACAGAGATTTTCTTCTTGGTTCCAAGCATTGATGTTATATGCCAAAGAGTAGAATGTGTCCTTGTATAAAAGATTATTTTATAGCTAATAATAAGAAGGCACCAATGATATTGCTAACTCTAGAATACAAGGAGACGCCACTATCAAAAAGTATTGAACTCTTTACATGGACAACTTCTGAAGCAATTATCACAGAAGATTTTGCATCCACTATTGTGTTAGGCTTCTTGTTTGACAAGACAAATGGAATCTTGCTATGATTGGGATAGAAGACATTTTCTCCTTCGAAGATGTGTAGATGAAGCGATACTCTAAAGCGCATCATCTAACAAAATGCTAAGCAAATGATGATACATGTAGTATTAATGGCTGAATATAATTGCTATATTAATGACCTAGTCTCACTGTCGTCAAGCTATTGAAAAAAACAAAAGATTTGAGCTTCAAGAGAAGCTAAAGCCTTAAATAGGAAAAGCCACGGATTTTTCGCATGTCTGCAGAAATGTGCTATTGAAGGAGGTAGAGTATGAGCTTAAAAGGACTGTGACCTGCCTGCAATCAGGGAGTGAACCAACAACATGAAAGGTGACGACTAGGAAGACAAAAAAGCAATAAAGGAATCATTGGCAAGGAAGGCAAACAGAAGGAAGGAGCTCAGAAGGGTGGACACTGCTGTGACAGAAGAGATCGGAGAAGTGTTCCGTAAACAGTTGTCTGAGCTGCAATAGAAGAAGACCGGAAGGATGCATCGAATTGGAAGGTGAGACATCGGAAATAAGACCCCCTGAAATCGAAGGAAGCTGTGATGAAGGTTGATGAAGATCGACAAACCTGCAATAACAACGACAAAAATGAAGAGACAAGGAAGTTGCTGCAGTTCGCAGAAGACATGAACGATGGACGACAGTAGATCCAGTCGAGACTCCAAGGAGAAGAAACATATTTTGGAGCAAGCTTATGTGCACAATCTCCCTAATGGCCCATACCTCCATCTCAAGTCGTCAAAACCGTCCTCCATCCCCTGAAGATCTCGTTGAGTTCGGCTACTCAAAGCGTCCCTACAACGAGCGATTTCATGAACTCCTACAGGAAAACCGTGCAACATCTGGTGAGCTTGACGTGAAAGCATTGCTTCTGATTGTCAAGATGGGAGACTCTTCAAATACTCCACTCACTTCATCATCAAGTGCTTCTTCCTTTTTGATCGATGAGATGAAAAATTTGTTACAAACTCTTTCTTCAGCCATTATGATGCAGAATCAGTAGATGTAGTTATTTATGCAGTAGTAGCAGCAATTACATCAGCAACAATTGGATCAACAACAAATGCTACATCAAGAACAAGAGCATACGCATGGAGCAACCAAGGCGACAGAGGTTGTGGTAAGTGAGCATAAATTATTTGATAGTCAGAATGTTTCAGCCTATCTTAAAGCTTTTGAAAGCTAGATATGCTTCTTTGGAGTTCCTACCAACTGGAGCCACTATTTCTTATGGCTTGTCACGCTTGCTTTGCGGGTTAGAGTGACTGATTTATTTTGTGCGAGATTCCAACTTGAATGTCTTCAGGAAGGTACTCAAAGATGAATATTTTTTGGAGGATTATGGTATTGCTATGTGGAAGACATTCAAAGAATGGGTCTATCAGCTAAACAAAGGTCTTGTTGCTTTCGAGTTATTGTGCGAGTTTGAAGAATGTTACAACCAGCTGGATGCCCTTGAGCAAAGAACCCTACACATGGAGAAAGTGGAGTTATTCTTGGAGGCGACTGATCTTGCACTTTAGGATGAGTTGCGAAAGCTTCTTGAAGACCATACGCAGCCTATGGGATTGAAGACAGATTGGCAAGATGGTGTTGATGTGATTTCCACATTGACAAAGAGGCGAAGATGGAAGGCTCACTTAGAGAAGGGTATGCAAACACCTCTAGCGAAATCTTCTCCTACCTCGACTTCTCCTACTTCTCCTGTTGCTCCTTCAACTTCTTCTCCTACTTCTCATCCCATGTTTATGCCTATCTCTATTCCTACTACGGCTGGCAGACCATCTAAAATACCGACTATGGAAGATATGATGGAGAAACTTTTAAAGAACCTAAAAGACCTTCAAAAAAAGATGACTAGAAGGGAGCAGCAGCTAGCTCTAGTATTAGTCCCAATTTCATCTACCCCTACAAATTCTTTTAGAATGGTGAACTCTCAGGGAGTTTAAGTGCTTACGAAGAAGAAGCGAAAAAGAGAAGATCTAGTTTCCTTGACTTCTTATTTAGAACCAGAGCAGAGTATGACTGAAGTTCAGAAGCTGAAAGTACAGGAAGATCAGAAAGCCCCGAAAACAAAATATCCAAAGCCAGAAAAACAAACTGGATTCAAGCTCCTTCTCGTTATTGACTTGAAGAAGATTGAGGAGAATAATTTTGATGAGAAGATTTGATGATGGCCTATTATGCTCAGATACTATTAAGGATCTTTCAGCATTGATGAAAACTCAAAATCAAGAGATGTCATATGTCTTACAGGTCCATTCTCTAGCGATGAGTTGTGAAATTTCTGATTTGCTGCTTGAAAAGAATTTGGGTGTGCTGAGGATTCTCAACAAGAAGTATTCTTGCTGACATATTTCAGCAAAAAGATTTGGGTGTTGTTGTTTATACACATCAAAATTTATGTTTACCAAGGTATTTTCGTCGAGGGGTGAAAATTGAAGGTTGTAGCAATGAAGCTAGAGTACAACGACAATTTAAGACAATTGACAATAAGGTTAAAGTACCTTTGGATAGGGTTGATGATTTGCCAAATTTTACACTATTTATGGAGATGGATATAGATAAGATTGGAGTCATGAGATTGTTTGATGATCAACCAGCCAAAGATGATCTGGATGTTTTGAAGATCTACGACAAGCCACTAGATATAGAGATGATCTATGCAGACATACCTACCTTGATTTATCTATATGATCCAGGAGGATGATATGTTAATCCATGTCATCTTACCTACTTGTCATATTACCTAGATGATTTCCCATATGATCCTGGTGGGAATAATGTTGCAAGTGGTAAACAAGTTGACACATGCCGAAGGATGTGTAGATTTGGAGGGGACGGATATCATGACGCTGCATGTCCACTACTGCGAATCTAAGGGTTGAGTATTTCGCTAAGAATTTGAAAACCTCCTTGCAAGCCTCAGTGGCTGCAACATACTCGGCCTCTGTAATAGAAAGAGCTGTGCATTTTTGCACCCTGGAAATCCAAGAAATAGCATCTCCAACATATGTGAATACATAGCCAAAAGTGGACTTCCTACTATCTGCATGTCCTACATAATCAGAGTCAGTGTACCCCACGACTCTTGTATCCTAGCTACCATAGCATATGCACATGTCTGCAGTGCCCTTCAGGTACCTCATGATACCCTTCATGGCATCCCAATGCTTCTTGCCAGGTGTAGCCATATAGCGTGCCACAACACCAACTACAAAGGCAATATCTAGACGAGTGGCTATCATGGCATACATAAGACTGCCCACTGTGGATGCATAGGGAATCTTGGCCATCTCGATCCTCTGCTCATATGTCTGCGGACAATCAGCCTATGATACCTTCACATAAGAAGGCAATGGACAACCAATAGGCTTTACGTCCTGCATGCATAAGTGCTCAAGGACTTTATGAATGTACTCCCTCTGTGACAAGTAGAGAAGTCCTTGATGCCTGTCGCGTCTAATGCGCATACCAAGTATGTGAGGGGCCTGTCCCAGTTCTTTCATCTCAAAGCTCTTCTTGAGTTGAGCCTTAAGAGCATCTAGCTCATCATGAGCTTTTCTTGGTATCAGCATATCATCCACATAGAGGACCAAAATCAATAAAGAACCATCATGGGCTTTCTTCGTGTAAAGACACGGATCCATGCACTCTTGTTGTAGCCGTGTGACTGCATAAAGGCATCAAACTTATGATACCACTCCCTAGGTGCCTATTTCAAGCCATAAAGACTTTTCTTCAATTTGCACACTAGGTGCTCCTTGCCAGGTTCTGCAAAGCCCTTAGGCTGCTCCATATAAATCTCATCATGCAAGTTCCCATGTAAGAAAGTCGTCTTGACATCCATCTGGTATAAATCCAAGTCAAGTTGGGCAACTAAAACCAAGACTAAGCACAGGGTGGTCATCTTAACCACAACAAAAAAGGCCTCATCAAAGTCCACACCATGCTCCTGCTTAAAACCCTTTGCTACTAATCTACCCTTGTATACCGGCTTGGGGTGTCTAGGATACTTTTCAACTTGTACACCCACTTGCATGGCAAAGCCTTCTAGCCCGTAGGCAAGAAAACCAAATCCCAAGTGTCATTCTTATGCAAGGAGTCTATCTCAGACTGCATAGCCCTCTCCCAAGAGTGCTATCACCCCTGTGCATACTCTCATCATAAGTGAAAGGCTCTCTTGCATCTGTAACCAAGACATAATGCATCGAGGGCTGAAATGTATCAAGTGGATGTCTGTCTCTAGTAGACCATCTCACGGCAGGTTCTGTTGCCTGCCCAGCTGCATGTCCAATGCCCTGACCATGAGCATCTGCTGCAGTTGTAGGCTGTCCAACTCGCTGTGTGAGAGCTTTCGGCTCCTCCTGAAATATGATATTGCGAATCTCAACAACTCTCTCAAGTTGCCTATGCATCTCGTCTTCATGGAAGACTACATCATGACTGCAGATGACTTTCTGCGCCTGTGGATCCCAGAGACGGTAACTCATCTCGCCTGCATCCCCATAACCAAAGAAAATGCATCTAACACTCTTAGGATCTAGCTTACTTCTCTTGTCCCTGGGCACATGACAAAATGCCTCACATCCAAAGACACGGAGATGTGCATAAGAGGGAGGTTTTTCAGTCCATACCTCCTCGGCAACCTAGAAATCCAAACCACTAGAAGGTTATCAGTTTATGATATGCACAAGTGTACTAACTGCCTCAATCCAAAAGCTCTATGGTAGGCTTGCGTGGCTAAGCATACTACGTACACGCTCGTGGATGGTTCTATTCATCCTCTCAGCCAAACCCTTCTAGGGGGGTGTAGGACGCGGTCAACTGATGCTTAATACCCCTCTCATCACATAACTCCTCAAAAGCACGTGAGACATACTCACCCCCATTATCTGTCCATAGGCATTTTAGCCTATACCTAGACTGGTTCTCAACCAATGCAAGCTATCTCTAAAACATAGCCAAGACATTGGATTTCAACTTAATGGGATAAGCCCAAACTTTTCATAAAAAATCATCTATGAAAGTAACAAAATACTTGGCACCACCCATAGACTGACAAGGCATGGGCCCACAGACATTTGAATGTGCCAATGCCAAGGACTCACTCATGCATGGCCTACCAAACTTCTTATGCGTAGACCTAGTCTGCCTTCCATAAAGACAATGCTCACATGAATCAAAACATGCATAATCAAGGGGCAGTAAGTACTGCAAGCCAGAAAACATTTTCATTCCCTTCAAAGAAATATGGCCCAAACGGGCATGCCAAAGAGATACATGTGGGATAGAGCCCACAGACAAAACATGATCAAGGAAAGAAGCTGATACAATCAAGGGATAGAGGCTGCAAGCCTTAGCACCTCTCACAATGACAAGTCTGCCATGAGTGATCTTCCATGCAGAGTCTCCAAAACATACATGATATCCTACGTCATCAAGCTGTCCAGCTGACATGAGACTGCGTGTGAAAGCAGGTACATGACGTACATCCTGCATAACAAAACTGCTGCCAGAAGGAAACTGCACCTTTATAGCACCAATGCCCACAATATCAAGAGAGCTATCATCACCCAAGCGCACAAAGTCCGAAACAGTACGGTATGAGTGAAACCACTCTCGGCAAGGTGTCACATGAAAGGACGCACTTGAGTCCAAGAGCCAACACTATGCATACATAGAGTGTATCTCTGTCATCTACGAAGTACTAAGAGAAGCTGCAAGGATATAATCATCATCATCAACATCCTCAAGCTGCATAACATTGATCTCTTCAATTTTAACATTGGGCTTTGTAGGCACTATGCTGTCATCAAAAGACTTATCTTGCACTTTGTCTTTCCCCTTATCTTTGCATCTTTCATTGCGCAATTCATGGCATTGTGGCCTAATATGGCCCTTTTTCCCACAATGGTGACAAGTAACATCTGCATTCTTGCCATGGGATTCGCTACGTGACTTCCCACGAGATTTCTGAGAATCCCATCCATGGCCACTACCACTGTCACTGCCATGCTTTCCATATCTATCATTCGTGCCTCTAACTGTCATAGCATGTGACACATGCGAGAGGCATCCAAATTCTTACGGTTAGCTTCTTCCTGTAGAAGAGCACTCTCAACATTAGATAATTTCAAGGTAGCAGTAGAGGCACATAATGCAGTGCGGAATACATCCCATGACTCATTAAGAGTACCAAGCAAGAAAAGAGGAGTGACATCCTCTACAAAAGTGATGTCCTGCAAAGTCAAGTTCTTGAGTATAGCATGGAACTAGCTCAAGTGAGTAGATATGGTCACATTCTCCTTCATGCGCAGATCCATAAGCTGCTTCAACCAATACGTCTGGCTCGCTAGACTTTTCTTGTCATAGAGATTCTTGATTTTTATCCCACAACTACCATGCACTCTGTTCTTCCTCAAATACATTGTAATGAATATGTTTTGTGAGAGATAATACAATAGTGGACTTGCATAACTCATCAAGCTCAAGTCATTCCTCATCTGGCATAGTTGCAGGCGGATGACCGCTCAACCTCAAAGGTTTGATCTGTGATTTCTGCACCAACACCTGCCAAATCTAGCTCTTTCAATAAGAGTAAATTGTACCATCAAGCTTAGTGATGTTGAAAATAGCATGTTCAGTGGACGAACTTGCCATAATGCAGGCTAGAAGACTGTAGACAGTTCAAAAATGCTTGCTGTTTACTGTAGAAAATGACAAAAAAATCACAAAAAATGAGAAAAAATGGTGAGAAAAGTATAACCAAAGCTGCTGCCCACCAAGTACTAGTGAAAGTACATCATTTCAATAAATTTTGCATGAAAAATCCATGTCGGTCCATACATATATGCTTGTTGTAATAAATTACAGATCTCAGTAAGAGCTAACAGTGCCAAAATTGGATCCCAGGTCAATCAGATACTGCCAAGACCAAAGCCGGCATCATGGGGGCATAACATAGGCATATGATAGTTGATAAGCATGAATCCAATACCCAAACATATCATACAAACATCTACCAGTGAGTAGGCACACACCCCAGTCAACGGGGCAAAGTGTTCCTACCACTACCAAGACTTGACACAAGTAGGTGTCAGCTCACAAAGAGAGGGACCCAAAGCAAAGAGTCAGCTCATAAGCATTAGAAGAACAAGACATATGATCCATGCATCATCCTGAAGGGTAAAATATCCCAAATAGTCTCAAAAGCTCAAAGAGCATAGACCGCCTGCTCAATGGTTGTCAATCATCCAAAGACGCTCCCATTGGCACAAAAGCTATAAATATCAAGCAACAAAGCTCAACCAAATCATGTACAAGAACCAGCGACAAGTGTCCAAGATCAAGCATCAATGGTATATCCCGGACATGTAGACGGTAGAGTATCCGTATATGTAGCATCCATAAGCATGTAAGACATCAAGTACATCCCAAGATACAACTCTGGCAAGCCAATAAATAGCTCAAGTAAGCTGTGGGAATCCAAGGTCAATCCAAGACCGAGCTCCAATAGCAATAGACTCCAAACAATGTAACTAGCATGTAGTAATGGCATAGGCTAAGCATGTCAAGACCGGTCAATCATAAGCAACATACATGCCATAAGTACATCCAAGATGGAGCATCCAAATGCTTTGCAAAGCAAGCTCAAGCTCAAGAAATGATCCTGAATCAAAACCAAGCTCTATGTCGAGCCCCAAGTGTCAATACATCACCATATATGCCCGAAACATAGCCCAAAAAGCATAGGCATAAGTATACATGAGTAAAATGACTTCAGCCCAACTACGTAGAGTAGTGATTTATGTTCAAAAATGAGAATTTCAGAACCAAAATCAGCTCCAAATGGTCGCCAAACAATAGGAATACATTCTCCTAACATCCGAGCATCAAACAGGACCAATCGGGCATCAAATGACAATGCCAAACAAGTTGTAGCATCAAATGTCAGTGTAACACTGCTCTATAATGTCTGTGAGCTACTGTAAACAGTACTAGGACTGTGAAAATCAAACCCAAAACATCACCCAAGTCAAATACAAGTGTCAATGCTCAATGCTAAGTGCCCAAGGACTCCAAATGAGCCAAAATCAAGTGTCAAAGGAGGGGGAGAGCTATTGTTGTGACTGTCAATGCTGAAGACACATAAGGGAGGGCTGCGTGATTGCGCCAACTGTAAATTTTGGTCCTGGGGCTACAAAAAAATGGTGGCCAAGCTTCGAAGGGGTCCGATTAAATCCAAGGAGGCCTCAAACAAGCTCCAGCAAGGGGAGAGCAGCCCACATATGAAATGAGAGCTGGGAGTGTAATGGCTATCCTGTGTTCTTCCAGATTTGAAAACTGAGGTCAACCCTGTAAAGAGTGAAGCAATACCTCAGTGTGAATGCCTTGAGGATTCCCAAAGGGGTCGAGAAGGTGCTCCGGAAACCGGGGAGTGACAGAAGCTGAAAGGAGTCGGATATGGCTGTCGGGAAGGAGACCCAATGCGAGTGGGGAGTCGATGGGAAGCTGTGAATGCCACGAACCAAGCTCAAGAGTCGAGAAGTCGAGCTCTAATACCAATTGAAAGGTGAGAAGGATCGAAGCTTGCACTTGAGAGCTATGGCGGGAGAGAAAGAGCAAGAAAGAGAGAGACAAGAAATGGGAACTCCAACAGTCACAATGTGTGACCCGGCCTTCCTTTATTCAAACTGTCACTAAAAGAATAAAGAATAAAGTGACGGTGACGGGCACCCGCCACCTGTAGTGTGCAATGGTGGTGACTGTCAGTGTAGTAATACACGGGCGGCTAGGCGGAGGCGCCTTTACCCCCAACATGAAGTTCTTTTCCAAAGCATGTTCTTGTTAGGAAACATTGCATGGAAGACGAGGTTCTTTTGGCAAGATCATGAATATGGATCCCTAACCTTGAGAAGTAATATTGACTTCAACAAAAGTGTTTATCACATTATCAAGAGTGACAATTCTATAGAAAACTTGGACCAATGTTTATTTTTCACTCCCAGTTCTTTCTATCTTATGCTCATTGGCTATTGCCAGACTTCCTTTCTAAATGTTGAGAGGCCTTGATGAAAAAGTTGCTAGGAAAGCTACTTGAAGAAATTGATTGAATGTTTCACATGGGGTTTGAATATCAAAATAAGGATCTTAAGAAGAGCAAGGTGAAAGACAAAATATGATGCTACTTTTCTACTGAAATTTGATGAATTACAGAAATTTTCTTGTTGGTTCCAAGCATTGATGTTATATAAGACACTGCAAGAAGGGAGTGAGTTAACAATTATGGCATTCTAAATGTTATCAATTCGAAGAGTTCATGCACTCTGGAGGATGCATATTAAAGCACAACGAGCCACTGAATAGCCATGGTTTCCCTATAAGAGCTCTCTCTCAGGTGGCGTGAGGTTGTAAGCTATTTTCCCGCATCCCCGTGCCTATTCTTCCTCCGATGCCAAACGCATCATTGCTCGGCACATGAAAATGGAGACCACCCAGGGTGGCTGTGCCTACTTCGATAGCAGGAAGGGTGCACCAGCCATGCCTGCCATATGTTGGTATCTTTAGTTTCGGGAGGACGGAGAGAGTTTATTAGAATCGCCATGAAAGAGAGAGTAGATAATGATGAGAAAATAGAGACGGTGGAAGGCATTTGATTCATTATTCATTGTTTTGTTACATTTTTATATATTTAGTTAGTGCATGTTATGAAGAGATATGGTGTTTTTTGAGGACTTGAGGCTATTGCAGGGTGCTTCACACCAACACCCCCCCCCCCCCCCCAACCAAAATGATCAAGAAAAGATGTGATGATCTTGTACAGTGTATTTAGTGGTACAAGTGCAAGTCCTATTTGTGACTATATGAAGTTGGAATTCGTGCGCTCTTTTTTGCTCTACCAAGTGGTAGAGGTGCTAACCAGAATATCTATAGTTTTATAAATGAACTATAGATTTTTTACATTAGCCATTATCAAATGAAAATTGAATTATGAACAAAGTGAGTGTTTTGATTTTGATTCGAGGACGAGAATCACAAAATTGATTGAGTTGTTGTCAAGGTCGATTTTGATTTTGATTTTCTTCATTTCCCCCCCTTCAACGAAACAAGAGAAGAGGGTTAATGCAATTGGAAGGTTCTTCTTGATGGGTGTGAGGAGAACATTACAAGGAGAGGATGTCGATATGCTGTAAATTCTTTGCCACAATATAGGATCTTGCTACCATCATGAAAAACATGTACACAAAAACATGATAACCTCCCACATGAAGAAAAATTGTCCACCCTATTGAGGCCATAGGGATGTGAGACACATCCATGGGCTTGAATACATGCTCCACTTTATCATCACCATCATAGCTAGAATGGAATCCAAAGGTAAGTGTTGCCAAAGAAACTGCCATGTTAGAAATTGTCGAGGAGTGCAAATCCTTGATAAGAATGCGGCCGTCCATGGGCTTAACCACCTGTGCCATGGAAAATAGAAGAGCCATCATGGGAATTTACCCAATGTCCATGGGGTTGAGTGTACACAAGACTTTCATATTCTCCTCCACTGGAGAAGTGGGCATCAAAGGATCTCCTTTGGTATCGAAATTGTTGCCATCCTTAGTAAAAGTTAAGGGGTTGAATGTAGAAGGTACCTTCACTTGAGACATTGCAAAGGAACATTGCGATGGCTGGATGGTGGCCAAAGCAGGGTGGGCAGCATAATTAGAATCCAGTGCCTGGGCATGAGATAGATCCATCACAGTTGTATCACGGGCAGGAACAATAACTTGAGCATGATCAACCGCATAGTCATTCATGGCAGCCAAGGTAGGTGCGACATTAGTATAGGCAAAGTAAAGGGCACCATAAAGAATTTTGATGTTATAGATGTTTCCAGGAGAAGACTTTCAATGAGCATCCACATCAGCGGGGAGAGCATTAACATGAGTGGCAAGATCCGCATGAAAATCAGAATGATAAATGTCAAAATCTCCTTCATTGGCAGAACTGTCAGTGGCAGTCTCAGTAGGATTATCGAGAGCATCAACAGGGACACCAAAATCAACAGCTGTAGCACAAAGAACGACATCATTGACATTGTGAATAGTAGGAAGAAAGGTGGAGATGATGGCGTCATCTTCAATGCAGGCCACAGGGTCGCCCTGCTCTGATACCATGTTGGTATCTTCAGTTCTAGGAGGATGAAGAGAGTTGATTAGAATCGCCATGAGAGAGAGAGTAGACAATGATGAGAAAACAGAGATGGTGAAAGGCGTTCGATTCATTTATTCATTGTTTTGTTACATTTTTATAGATTCAGTTAGTGCATGATACGAAGAGGTATGGTGCCTTTTGCGGTCTCAAGGCTATTGCAAGTTGCTTCACACCAACACCATAGAGGAAGAAAAAGCTCGGTTACAATATCACGACCTAGTTCTCCATCTCTCACCGACGAGGGTTTGGCCTTGCATGCTACAATCTTGCTAGACACAGAAGTAGAAGAGACGGCCGAAGACGCCCAGTTTTACAGCATTCGAAGATGTGGACTAGGTTTTTGATGTCGAAGATGAGAGCACAATGTATGCAAGTAGAGGAGCTGGTCTCTATTGTTGAGGAAGGAAGCATTCTTGTCTCTGTGCATAAGGATCGACACGTAATACAAAGGCATCAAATTAGCTTGAGTTGGTCAACCTGCAGAGTGGAAGGAAGGTAACAAAGCGGCAACATTAATCTTCAAACCTGCTCCAATCAAGTTTGTTGAAGCTTCTTAGTGGATACTGAGATTCTAGTGAGCTAAAGACCCAGATGAAATAGAAGCTTTCAGAAGATAAGAGTGTCAAGTCCTCAATTACAAAGTTGTCATGTTTGTCGACAAAACTGCATGCAAACATAGAGAAATGGACAATTAACTCTACTTTCTAAAACTTTTCCACATTGATAGGTGTACCGGTCTCCTTCAAGAGTCCTACATAGTCATGACTTCATGTTAAGTCAATCAAGCACAAAGAAGGACCAAACAGCTGAGCTCAAGTGCAGAGATGGGTGATACTAGAAGTCACTGCTGGATTAAGAAAATCGACATCTTGATTTTGTGAAGGGTTTATGTAACTCGAAGATGGGTAATCTTAATATGCTGCAAATTCGATCATGTCAACATATGTGAAAAAACCTTGTTTTGGTCCTTGATCCATAAAGCATCAAAGAAGATTTGTATGATTTTGATGATGTATATGAAAGTCCAAGCTTTATGATTGGAGGTGTTTGTCTTTTCAACAATTTGTGCCTTGAAGGGAACATATATCTATGATGGCTTCATCTTCTTAATCAAACAAAGTTATTCCTAACTCATTAACTTACTTTGGAAATTCTTATTGCATCTAAACTTCTTTTCCTCTATGAATTTGACTTGAATTAAATACTCTTCATCATCTTTCCTCCCATCTCAAAGTGTCCCTGTGATGAGCAACATTCACGAACCCCTGGATGTAAAAACTATGCGGCAACGATTCTGTATCACTCTACAGGTAGAGTGACGATGAAATAAAGTATTTGATTTTCGAATTGTTTGTTATGTGCTAAAGATCAAGTTTAGCGCACCTAGTTGATTTTATATGTTCCAAATAGCGTGGTAGTACACTTTGCTAATTAGAAAACTAAGCAAACCCATTGAGGAAATTGGGAAGCTTCGATCCTAATGATTGGACACTTGTGGCTGGGTGGACCCAATAAGTCAGGCAACACTAGATAGAGATGTTTAAATCGTGACCCTCCCAATACTGGTAGGATTAGTTACCAGGTTTAACACCATTTTAGGGGGCCAAAACTGAGATTTTACCTTATGGGTAGGGAGATCGAGTTACACTTCTCCCCCATCCCTCACTCTCTTTGAACCAAGTGTGGTGTTAACCTCACTCTTGCCTTTGATTGATTACAAAGAGTTCTTTCCTAGGTGGGTGTTAGATTGCTGTTAGGGGTGACTTGTCCACACTTCCCCTATGAAGTAGAATTGAGATTCCCATGTTCAACTAAGTCCAAGGTTTTCCATGAGGAAACGAGATGGTGATGTGCTTGGATATGATTTTTAGTGTCGACAACTAGAGGACTTCTCCAGATCTGTTGGAGAGAAGGCACCTCACAGATTATCAATAAGTACAAATTTCCCTCCCTCCCCCTCTCTCTTTGGAGAAGATTTACATTTATTCTCAATGGGTACATATATATATATATATTATATATATAAATCACCTCCATCCATAACACTCTATCAAGATTGAATAGGACAAGATGAAAAACCAAGATACCATCCTCCATACCACACACACAAGGCACATGCACCCCTTATAAAATGCAAAGGTCTTCCAATATAATTTTATGTTTAACTCGAAAATCGAATTGATTAGAAAATGTATTGGATTATTGCACAAGGCTATATTAGAGGGTTATTTAAAGATAACATGAGGTGTTATGTTCTGCAACTCAACCTTCAGGCCTGAAGATCATGGCGAGTAGCTTCAAAACATCAGACGAAATTCTGAGAGGGTAACTGCTTTAATCGTAGACAGGGCAGCATTTTTTGTGGAAAGCGATGACATGGATGAATTCAACAAAAAAAGGCCTTATGAAAAGCTTTTAAGGCTTTTAAAACTTAAAGCCTACAATTTTTTCAAAACATTTAAAGCTTTATAAACGAGTAAATTTCAAAAGCTTTCAAAAAACACAAGAGCGAGTTATGTGAGGAAAAACTATATAAAGGTGGAGAAGGAGGTGCTAGGGGCCTTGCCCTACTCCTTTTATAAACTTGTATCTTGTGAAGAGAGTGGAGGGTTGCATATGTGCAAGTGGAGACTTAATGTTAACCGTTAATCATCAGACGAACAAGGTGGAAAATCTCGAAAAGCTAAAGCACAAGACAAAGGCCAAGGCAAAGTGGAACGGAAGACGAAGGCGTGCTAAGAAAAATTTGGAAACACAAGAAGCACACAAAAATCCTAAATAAGGAAAAATACACACAAGGAAAAGCGCAAGTCAATACTTTTGTAAAAGAGCGCAAGCGCATCGTGATTTAATTTAAGGAGCGCCGGGCTCTCACCCGTGCAATTTGTAAATATAGATGGGCAGTGGAAAGGAAGCTAGAAAGATAGAAGGACAATGGGAAAAGGGCCTAGGCAACAGCCGGCCATGTAAAAAAGGGGATAAGGGGATGACCGCCTAAAAGGGATTTAGGGTTTTGTATATAAAGTTGAAAAGTGAATGAGAAGCTCATTCTTGTGTGTGGCCAAAAGTGGCTCTCTTCTTCTTCTTCTTCTTCTTCTTCTTCTTCTTCTTCTTGCTTGCTTGCTTGCTTGCTTGAGCTTGTGCTTGAGAGAGGGAGTGTGAGAATGTGAGGGAGTGAGTGTGTGAGGGTGAGGAACCGAGGAGGAGAAGCTCTCCATCTTCTCCTCTCTTCTTCTCTTATCTTCTCTTCTCTTGTCTTGCTCGTAGCTATGGAGCTTGGAGCGTGGAGCTTGAGGATGGAGCTTGGTTGAAGCTTGCACTTGGATCGTGGAGCTACCAAAGTGTGCGCGAGAGGAGGTAACTTGATCGGCATGGAGGTAAGCTCACTACACCCGCAGATATGGATGGCGCATCGGCTATGTGAGAGGTAGCCATTAGGGCTCAGCTTATGATTTTGGTTCCGTTGCCGAGACCAACGGATTCAAGCCTTGAGCGCTTGCGCGCTTTGAATCGAGCATTGAAGTAGGGTTTTCCCCGAACCGGTGCTTGAGGTAGATAGGTAGAAAGCAAGGGAGTTTGAAGAGGTATTGGATCTACTTAGCAAGTACGTTTTTGTTGTTTTGGACTTGGGAAAGCTTGATGGAGTAGTGTAGGTATTTTTCTTATAATTTTTTTTTGCATTTAGGAAGGATAGGAGCAAAACATTGGAGCAAACAGTAGGGTTTTCTGTTGCTGTATAACAGGCTAAAATACGGAAAAGAAGGGCAAGAAATGAAAATTTGGGTTAAATGTTAGTAAGGGAAGCAATATTGAGGTGAGTGCAGGCCTGGACAGGGTGATAAGGGGCCAAGAGTAGCAAGAAAGGCCACATTGTGCATTACAGGGTTTCAAGAGAGCAGGAGAGAGAAAAAAAGCTTCGTTGAGTGGATCCGCTTTGATCTTGCCATTCAGGAGATATTTTCCTAGCCTAGGTAATTCTACACCTTCCCCTACATGAGTAGGTTGGATCTGGAGCTGCTCCACTAGGGGAAAGGCCTCCAATGCTCGGCACGGTAAATTTCATGAAGTCCGGTGAAAAAACGTACTACACACGGCGTGTCCGAGTGAGGGCGATTTTGGGCTGAGTCCCAGAATTGGCCCTTAGACCACTGGGAAATTTAGCCCTCGGCCCACTTGACTCGTGCACCCACTGCTCGGCCCGTCAAAATTGAGCATTCGGACCAACTTTGAAATTCAACCTCAGCCCTACTGACTTGGCCCACTCGGCCACTTGGCCCTCAGACCATTCGGCCCACTACACTCAGACGCCTTTCACTCGGCCGGTCCGAGTGAAGTATTCAGACCAACTTTGAAATTCGGCCCTCGGCCCAGCCCACTTAACTCGGCCCACTTCACTCGGCCCAACTAACTCGACCCTCGACCCACTTGGCCCTTGAACAACCAAACTCGGACTGGCCAAATTTGACATTGAGACCAGTTACATTCCACCCTTCTACTCGGCCCTCCGAGGGGCAGAATTGGGAATTCGGCCCCTGCAATTTGGACCTGTTGGGCCGAATTTGGATTTTTTCAAATTTTAACATGTAGACCCTGAAACTGACCAAGAGACCATATAGACCCGAGACCATATCATAGATCGATCACTGGGTTGAAAGCTAGATCAAGTAGTTCAAAATTTGGCTACAAATGGTCTTTCAGATCACGCATGGCATTTACCACAATGGCCCTGCGGGCCGGGGGAGGCTGCCCCCCTCCCCCCCGGACCCCCGTAGCCCCCTCTGCACCTCCCTCGAGTAGGTTGGAGAGAAAACACGCACCGTGATAGGTCCTCCAAAACAGACCCTAGTGTAGTAATGGCTCTACACGAGAATGGATTCTCACTTGCAAAAGAGCAACCAAAAGCCCGTACCTGAATAGAGACAAACAGAGACCCTAGAACCTCAATGGGCCCATCTAGCCAAGAAGGGAGAAAATCCCACACTGTAAAAACACATATGTGTTGCATTCGAAGTATATATCTAGTCAAAGCGGAAAGCAACAACATCAAGCTACAATAGCGAGAATGACTAGATATGATAACCCTGACGATAGATGCTCCTTAAATAGCACTGCACTGACGATCCAAGACACCAGTGGATAATCCACATTTGGTCGTGTAGTTGGGGACTCAAGGGCATTTTTCAAAAGGCTTAAATTTACAAGCCAAGACCCGAAAGACAAAGATATAGTACCACCTGCTTATCTCAGGGTCAAACTCATCGCAAAAAGAGAGCATACCATCGATGCTCTGATTGATGAAGGAGCAGATTTCAATATCTTGACCTATGAAGCATGGAGCCTACTAGGCCAACTAGAGCTCACACCGACTAATGCAACTCTTAGCCCTTACGGGGGACACCCACAAGCACTTATAGGGAAGTGCAAAATCCTTGCGATAATTGAAACTGAAAGCTTGCCCATCCTATTTCATGTTCCTCCAAATAGTGCTAATTACAGGAAGGAGACCCTCCTAGGAAGACCCTTCAAAAGGGCGACCAAGTGTGAGACCGACTATGTAGCACAGAGGATACACCTGACACTACCGGGTGTGAGGATAGTCACAATCTTTAGCAAGGGTAACCTCATCGAACCTCGAGCAAGGAAGGTGCTGACATAACAGTCAAGCCTACTAACGAGAGAAAGGACTTGTTGCAAGAGTTGATACAAGCACAGCTCGAACAACGAGAACTAGTGAGTGAGGCCATGCCTGAAACAAGAAGGTCAAGAGACAATGCCAAGGATGGGCTTTGGACTTACAAATATAGTAGAAGACCCCCAAAGAAGCCCAAGCCTTATAGACGAAGGCATCGATGGAGGGTCAGCACAACGCCACGATAGATATCCAAAGCATTGCTACGTGCTCAAGGGTATTATGTAGGTAACCTATGGATTTGGGTGCCAAAACCCCCTGCTATACCTCCCTTGTCGATTGAAGGCCATATCGTATCAAGAGCAAAGAAGCGTAGAAGGAGACTAAATGAAAAACCAAGTCTTGATTCAAAAACATTGGAGTGACCGAGCCCCTCACGGTCGAAGTCAAGAAACCAAACAAGACTAATCAGAGGGTAGATCCTCAGCCTAGCGTGCTTGACAAGTAGATATCAGATATAATCGTTGAGGATACATGAAAGCCACTAGTGCCCAAGGAGCCTTTGATTCCCCAAGAGGATAAGGAGCACCAGAGGCACAACGCTGCTTGTGAGAAGGCTAGTTGCTCAACAAGGCAAATGGCACAATCGTCTAACAGCCTTGAGCAAATCATTCAGCTAGTGCCAAGTCCACCTAAGAGTCCTAGATCTCCTACGAACACAAGAAGTACAACATCAATCGTCAAGGGTGGCTACTCAATTCCAATCTCTATCTCCATCTAAGCTTCCAAATGTCCAAGAGGTGGGACATGACACCATCCGTAGCTCTCGGCCCAAGGATATGCCTGTGCAACCTAAGGTGACTAGATCAACTCATGCTCGATCTACACAGGTGAATGCTCAAAGGGAAACAAAAGACGCGACCACTTCCAATCGCCCTAGGGACTTGACGCAGCAATCCACCAAGAGTAGCCAGCCCACTGGACTAGCCACTACTACTTCCAAATAGGAATCACAACAGTCACAGCCCTTGGCCGTGACAATGCCCCTTGCAGAACGTGTCCTTAGAAGTTCACTTGGGAAGGAGATGTCGCAACCAGTGTCCTTGACAACTCCAGCACTTTCAAAGCACCTAAAGCCTAGGCTTGAGAAGAAATCTCTCAAAGATGTGGCCAAGGAGATGGTGCATCTGACCAATCAACCTAGCAAGGATGTCCAACAGGTCACAGCTACGTCCCATGAGGACACACCAGAGAAGGGGAAAGTTGAGGCCCAACCAAGCACATCAAGGACTGACCTAGTTCAGGGTCCTGAGTCATTAAGCCATGCACCTTCGCTGACCAAGAAAAAAAGGAGAAAACAACAGAAACAACAGCAATTACAGGTGGTTGTGAACCCCAAGAGCATTGAGACCAAGAGCATTGGAGAGTTGAGGAATAGAGCATCGAGTCCATCCACCGATGAACCCATGGATGTCTCTCCTAATAGCGGTCAAACCTCAGACACATCCGTGTGTTCTGAAAAATCAAGGCAGCCGTTACCATCAATGGTTGCTTGCAACACTCAATCCACTGACAACAGAACTCGCATTGACCAATCAAGAGTGGATACAATACTGTCACAACAGGGTGAAAAATCTATACCAGTCACATCCGAGGAGAACTAAGACAAAATAACAGCAAAACCTTAGGAAAAATGCACAAACTCTGAGAGCATAAGCAATCCTAGCATTGACCAATCTTGCTCATCTAGGCCTGAGCCCCCAGCTATGCTAAATCCTAGGCAAACTCCTAGAACCTTGCATGAGATAGCAACCGAGCAAGCCCTCGTTGAACATAGAAGTGTCGCAAAATGCTTAACTGAGTTGGATGCTAAGCTCAAGGTGTTCGCACGTGTCTAAGTCCCTGCGGACATGGGCGCATTCCCTAAGGAGTAGCTTGGAGAATACTTGCCATTTTCCCTATCCGGGGAAGAGCAAGATCTTAACGAGCACTATGACAGGCTCCTACATGAACACATGCGACTCATCTCTGATGAGGAAGCTGAGGAATTATGCTTAATAGTAACATTCAATGATGTGCTCTGCCAACCAAATCCCTTAGAGATAGAGCAACTAAAGCAACAATCAGAGGATCGAAGTCAATTTGAACAATGGTGGTTTGAAAACCGTGTTGCAATGGCCGAACTAGGAGCCCAGATCATGATAGTCTCAGAAGAGCAATTGGCCAAATGGCGGTCTCAAAGAGACCCAAACTATGTGGCACCAACTTCCTTTCAAGTGCTAACTGCCATTCGGGGTACAGACTTAGCTGGAACTAGCCAAGAGAACTCTTTGGCTGATAACATGTGAGAGGCACTCGTCTAGGAGGGGAGCAATGTTAACCGTTAACCATCAGACGAACAAGGTGGAAAATCTAGAAAAGCTAAAGCAGAAGACAAAGACCAAGGCAAAGTGGAATGGAAGACGAAGGCCCGCTAAGAAAAATATGGAAACACAAGAAGCGCGGAAAAGTCCTAAATAAGAAAAAAGTCACACAAGGAAAAGCGTAAGTCAATACTTTTGTAAAGGAGTGCAAGCACATCATGATTTAATTTAAGAAGCGCAGCTCTCACCCGTGCAATTTGTAAATATAGACGGGCAGTGGAAAGGAAGCTAGAAAGATAGAAGGACAATGGGAAAAAGGGCCTAGGCTACGGCCGGCTATGTAAAAAAGGGGATAAGGGGATGACTGCCCAAAAGGGATTTAGGGTTTTGTATATAAAGTTGAAAAGTGAGTGAGAAGCTCATTCTTGTGTGTGACCAAAAGTGGCTCTCTTCTTCTTCTTCTTCTTCTTCTTCTTCTTCTTACTTGCTTGAGCTTGTGCTTGAGAGAGGGAGTGTAAGAGTGTGAGGGAGTGAGTTTGTGAGGGTGAGGGACCAAGGAGGAGAAGCTCTCCATCTTCTCCTCTCTCCTTATCTTATCTTCTCTTCTCTTGTCTTGATTTTTGCGGCTATGGAGCTTGGAGCGTGGAGCTTGAGGATGGAGCTTGCTTGAATCTTGCACTTGGATGGTGGAGCTACCGGAGTGTGCGGGAGAGGAGGTAACTCGATCGGCATGGAGGTAAGCTCACTACACCTATAGATATGGATGGCGCGTCAGCTATGTGAGAGGTAGCCATTAGGGCTCGGCTTCGAACGCTTGAAACAATAAGTGGTCCGTGGGTCTTGGCGGTTGAGTGAAAGCTCCCACACTTGACATGCTAATTGAATTGATAAAAAACATGGATGTTGTAAAGTCAAAGTCTTGACCCAAGGTTATTTCAATGTATGATATTATCATACAATTGGTTTTGTCTTCGAAGTTTGTGTTTGTTTTTGGAACAATTGCACAAAGTTTATGTGATATTCTACTTGAATTGAGTTTTTTCATTTTTTAACTTTTTCGTATTGTGTTGTTCCTCCTAATCGATACTCCTTCACATCTCGTTTATCAGGTTGTGAGAGAGGGTTGTCTCAATCACTGCTCGCACAACATCTGTTCCTTAAATATGTCAAGCATTTTTTTAAAAACTAAAAACCACTAGTGATAGTGTAGATAGGTTTGATTTTTTATTTGCTTAAAACTTTGCATGATTGTTTGTTTTATCGTTTCGTAATTGGATTTTCTATGATTATCTAGCTTAGGAATTGTTTTTGTCTTTCTGATTGGATTTTTGAGTGTGAAAACTTGATAGCCTTGGTCGAGTTTGGTATTTTGTGGACAATTGGAGTTAGAGTTCCTTGATAGTTATTGAACATTGTGGAACATGTATGCTTTCTTGTCGAGACTTTTTCACATCACCAGGATTATGGGTACACGAGCACTTCATGTTGCACTTGTCCGATGCACTATACTGGAGGGTTGTCTCCTATACTTTTCAATTACTTCCATGCCATGGGTTGTGTTTAAGCATGTTTTGCACCATCATTGAGCACTATCATGGCATGAGGCCTACTGCAGCTATATAAAGTAAATCTTAGTTGCATGCACACCTAAGAGAGCGCCTTTCATTGCGCACACATGGTCTCTTGCACGCACAAGAGTTGGGATTTTCATCATCAAGTTAGGAGCCTCTGGTTGAGTGAGAAAGGTGGTTGGATGAGTTTGTGGGTCGTGAAGGATCACCCTAGTTGTGAGATGTGCTGTTTTTTTTGTCAACATCTTGATGAGGACCAATAGTTTATTGAGTGACAGTGAGATTTTAGGTGGGACAAGCAGAGTACAATGTTTTCCTTGCTGAGTGTTGAGAGGTGCAGATAAGGATCATAATTAAACCAAGGAATTGTGTTTACATATTGCATGACATATGAGCACATGTAGATAGGCTAGGCACCATTCTTTAGTGCATCCATGTTTTTGTGTGAAGCATTGCTTGATTGGTTGTATAGCATGGATCCGACATTGCATACTTTTTCAAATCATGAATGATTGGGCACAAAGCTCATTTTAAAGAAAATTCTCTAGAAGTCATTGCATAAATAAAATGAGGTATATATGCAAAGTCCGAGTCTTTGAAGAACCAAGGAAAAAGTTAATTTCAGCTGAAATCTTTGATCTTGAAGGAGGCTTCTTTGATTTAATTGTCAGAGAGTGGTGAAAAACCCTATCTTAACTCCTATGGAGCTATTCTACCATCCAATGTGCTATGCTAATACTCATGCACTAATTGTATTGAGTCAAGTAGTAGCTATTTTGAGAGGCAAGAGGCAAAGTACACACAGGAGATCATAGCTCAACACCATCAATGTATATACAAGATCGGCATTGAAGGGAGGGCTTTCTGGTTTCTGTTTGTGCAAATTTCAATTATTCATATGATGAGACAAATGCATACTGGCTAGCAAGAATAGAAAAACTAAAGCCTTTTAGAAATTTCGTAAGATAGCAGCTTTGTACCAGATCAATTAAAGAGGCGAATCGTTGTACAAACCAAGAAAATTGGAAATGAAGTTCCGGCTGAAGGTGTAAACGAAGGTGTAATGATGCTAAACTCGGTTGAGCTATTCAACCACGTGTGGTTTTAAGAACTTCAAAGTGATGCAGCCGAGAGTATTTTGAAAAGATGGGCAGCAAGTTCTCCGACAAGTCAGATGCTAAGCACCATGAGAGTTGCGACCAGCATTTGATCAAAGGCGAGCGTTTGGACGTCGATAGTCTTTGCGCACACAGAAATCGAAGGTCATTGAATTCTATTGGCGAGGGTCTAAATGTAGGCAAAGCAATTGACTTCTATTATTTTCACTATGGCAGAAGCAAGCAGAACCGGTGGCATTACAAACGGCATAGATCATGACTATTTTAAACGCGAGCAGCCTGCAGGTGAAGTTCTAAAGACACGAATGCCATGGATGCCGTTGATCACAGACTGGGTGGTAGCATTCTAAACGAATGCAAGAATAACGCATGCAAGACAAGGGCATCAAAGATGACTAGCAAAAATGGCAATGACGGCGGTTGCTATTAATGTCGAGTAGCAATTGGCGATTGTAGCGAAGCAGGCAGAGATTGAGCATAATGCCATGTTGTGGAATGGCACACAGGCGTGCCAACGACTAATAATTTGTGGCACAGGTCCTTAAGATTTTTTGGAAATAAGAATGAAGACAGACATGAGTCATATAATGAAGACATCTGGAGAGTAGTTAAAGGCTCAGGCTCACCTAATTGCTTCCGATTATTGAGAATGAGGTGTTATGTTTCACAGCTTGATCTTGTTTGAATAAAAAAAGTCAACAAATTAAAAAAAGCAGATTTGTAACAGCACAGCCCGATTGGTAACTGCATTGCCCACCTATGTAATAGACTCTCAGGAAGAATGCTATAGTTCGTCTTCCTTTCTTACTCTCTGTCTTTCTCTCTCTCTCTCTCTCTCTCTCTCTCTCTCTCTCTCTTCTGTGTACAACACCTCTGTTGCGAGTCCAATAAATTGAAAAGCCCCAAAATAGCAAGTTCTGTGAACTTCACGCTAACTTCACACGACACTCTGTAACTGTCCAGCAACCACCTTCGAACTGCCCTCGAAGGCTATTTAAGCCTGTTCCTACATACGTATCAATCAATCAATTCTTGCCCTCATATACATTGTCTTACATTGTCTGTGTGTGCTTGTTTTTTTAACATGGTATCACTGTAAGCACACGCTTACCCACCACCCTTCCATCCCTCTCTGTAGCTCTTGCTAGCGCCTGCTTGTTGATCCGGACAACAGTATGGCAGCCCCGCAAGCATCAGTTTCTCTCATCCCAGCCACTGTCAGGAGTTATCATCTTGACAAACTGACAGGCACGAATTATCTCACGTGGGCCACCCGTGTCACCCTCTTGCTCAAGCGAGCATCCCTGTGGGAGATTGTTGATGGCACCCGTCCCCAGCTTGCTGCTGGAAGCCCCGACCTAGGTACTTGGACTACCCAAGACCTGCAAGCCCAAGCAGAGCTCATGCTCCATTTAGGCGACCGCCAAGTCCAGCTGGTACGGCGTTGCCAAACCTCTGCAGAGATTTGGAGTTTTCTGTGCTCCACTTACCATCATGAAGACCTCATCACCCGTGTCACAACACTCAAAAAGCTGTTGACCTCGAGTCTCTCTGAGCAGCAGAATGCACCTAAATTTGTTGATGAGTGGCGTACACTCCTCGACAATGCCCTCTTGTCTGGCCTGCAACTAGATGACAGCCTCCAATCCATGCTGCTCCTGGCCGCACTCCCAACATCTTGGAGACCCTTCATCACCACCCAAGCCTCAGTGGTCGGCCTCACTGTGGAGACCCTCATAGCCAGAATCCTTCAAGAGGACACTATGAAGAATGGATCCTCTCCACCAGCACCTGCTGTTGCTCAATTCCTTCAACGGAATCCTGGAGGCTTCAGACACAGGCCCTTTCAGCGGCCCAATGCGACCCCAAGAAATCAGCCAAGAAGCAATACCCCCCTGACTCCTATAGTTTGCGGATATTGCAGACACCATGGCCATGTCGAGCGCGATTGCCGCACCAAAAGACGTGATCAGCAACAACGAACTGGTCGTCGTCCTCGCGCTCACCTACAACAAATGGAGGACCCTGCTCTTGGTCAATATGGTATCGAATCATTGCAATTATTTAATTCTGTGATTCAAACCATTAACACACCAATGCTTGATCAAGATCATGCTTCAGAATGGTTGCTTGATACCGGTGCAACCCACCATATGACTCCCCATCGCCATTTCCTTCATGGCTACAGAAAGCTTTCACCAAGTGTGCAGGTATATCTTGGTGACGACAGGAGTCTTAATGCAACGGGAATTGGCAATATGCTTGTATCATTACCAAGTGGGACAACCATCAAAGTGCATGATGTCTATCACATCCCTGGTCTCATCCGCAACATACTCTCAGTCACTTCTGTCACCTCAACAGGTTCAACCATTAAGTTCTCTCATGATCATTGTGTCATTCAGTTCAAACTTCCCACAGGCGAGTTTGAGCTAATCAAGCTTCAACAGAAGAATAGGTTATATCCCATCCTCATTTCACAACAAGGCAACCATCCAATCATTGCCTCGACTTCAAATTTGTCCCTACATTTAACCAAAGCCACCTCAACCTTGCTGTGGCACTACCGGCTTGGACACATCAACTCTTCCACCCTCAACCATATGGGAAAGAACCGCCTTTGCCAAGGGTTACCTGATAACCTCTCACCAATTAATCTTTGCGAAGGCTGCCTCCTTGGCAAATCCAGCCACCATCCCTTTCCAAGGTCCCAGACTCGTTCAACATAGCTGAATCAGCTGGTCCACAGTGATTTGTGCGGCCCGATGGAAACAAAATCCCTCACCGGCTCTCTTTATTTCCTAACTTTTGTTGATGATTTTTGCAGATATACCATAGTATATTTTCTCAAGCTCAAGTCTCAGGTCTTGACATGCTTTCAGGATTATTGCAAGAAGGTCATGCGAACTCATGACCTCCCAATTCAAGTTCTCCGTTCTGACAATGGTGGAGAATACAAGTCTAATGCTTTTCAGGTTTTTTGCCACAATGAGGGCATCCAACAGCAGTTCACAATTCCTTATACCCCACAGCAAAACGGTGTCTCCGAAAGGAAGAACCATACCCTCGTCCAATCTGCTCGTGCTATGCTCCTCACTGCAAGCCTCTCCAAATCATATTGGGAAGAAGCAGTAGCCACTGCGTGTTATCTTCAAAACCGCATACCCCACTCCACTCAACCAACATACACCCCGCATTTCCATTGGTTTGGACAAAAACCAAATCTGAAGCATCTTCGAACCTTTGGCTGCACTGCGTACCCTGTCAAAGCGATCTCCTCACGTCAAAAACTTGATGCCACAGGTGAGCGAATAATCTTTGTCGGATATGGGGACCGCTTTGGTATGAAAGCCTACCGGCTATATGATCCTCATCATCAAAAATTTCATTTTGCCCACTCCGTTTACTTTGATGAGTCTTCTTTGCTCAGCCCCCAGCCTGCTGAGAAGTCCAAACCTCCCCTTGAAACTTCTCCAACGACATTTCTTGATTTCAACTCTGAATCTCAGCTTTCTTCCCCACCCCAAGTTGAATGGGAAGAACCGGATCTCGCTCTACACCCACCTCCACAAGTGCCCCAACAAGCCCCTCCATCACCAGCAGCTCCTAATTCTCCAAACCCCATTAGAACACCTCTTCTCTCTCAACCTCCTCCTTGGTCTCTTGGAGAAAGGACTGGCTCTTTCCTCTTCCCCCAACCTCCTACACCCATCCAAAATCAGCTGGAGCAAGCTGTGAATACTTTTCAACCAACCTCTTCTCCCGTACCACATCAACCTTTACAATCATCTCCTGCACAGCAACAGGACATTTCCCTTGCTCCTTCACCTTCATCCACCTCCACCGAATGGGTTGGACATTCCCTGCAGCCACACGTCCCTGCGGAACCCATACATCAACCCTCCTTGATGGCTCCTACTCGGAGAACTCGCTCAACTATGTCTCCCAAAATGCGCTCACTCCGGGAGATATACGAACATAGCAACCTCTCCCTCTTGCTCGATTCTTCCATTGAACCAACCCATGTTGCTGCTGATGTGGAAAGCATAGCCCACCCTTTGGTTTCCACCATTTTCAACCTCCAAGTTCTCTATGCAACTGCCCACGCCCCAGCCAATGATCCTGGCTCACTGCCTCTAACTTCAGAACCAATCGATGCAATCACTTTAGAAGAAGCCCTCGCTGGAGATGAAGCCCCCAAGTGGAAAGATGCAATGGATTCTAAATATCAATCACTCATTGATAATCACACCTGGAAATTGGTGCCTTCCCCACCCCACAGGAAGCTGGTCACTTGCAAATGGCTCTTGCGAAAGAAACTTAATGCTGATGGAAGTGTCTCACGCCACAAAGCCCGCCTCGTAGCTCGAGGATTCTCTCAGGTACCTGGCCTTGACTACAGTGAGACTTTCTCTCCTGTCCTTCGCATCACCACCTTCAGGGTGCTGATCGCCATTGTTGCACAATTTGGCTTCTTACTTCATCAGATGGATGTACGCACTGCCTTCTTGAATGGCGATTTGGAAGAACTCATCTACATGCAGCAGCCTCCTGGTTACATCTCGGTTGAGCACCCTGATTATGTCTGCCAACTTCTCAAAGCCCTTTACGGCCTGAAACAGTCATCCCTTCAATGGTACAAGCGATTTCATGGCTGCATGGAGAAACTTGGGTATCTACGCTTTCAATCGGATCCCAATGTTTATAGCCGTCACACAAAAGACACCTTTCTTTTGCTTGCCATTTATGTGGATGACATCTTGCTTCTCTGCAATTCTCAGATATCTCTTGATGCTGCTAAGGCAGAGTTACATGCTTCCTTTTCAATGACGGACATGGGTCCCATCCACTACTGCCTAGGCATCCAGGTTCATCAAGCTGGTGGCACCATTACCCTCTCGCAAGAAGCATACATCCTCTCCCTATTGAGAAAGTACAACATGGCAGAATGTAAAGGCATGGAAACCCCCTTACCACCACATCTCAAGCTTCAGCAATCTGATCACTCCAATCAGATCACCCAGGTCTTCCCTTACTCCAATGTTCTTGGAGGTGTGCGCTACCTTGTCACTTGCACCCGTCCTGACATCTGTTTTGCTGCCAACCTTCTCTCTCGCTTCATGCAGCACCCCGGAGCACCTCACATTCAATGTCTCAAGCGCCTCTTGCGCTACCTTCAGCACACCAAATCTTTTGGTCTTTCTTACTATGCAGTTACTCCTAAACCATCACCTTCCCTAGTGGGCTACTCTGATGCAGATTGGGGGGGTGATCAAGTAACCTTACAATCTACCTCAGGATATGTTTTTTCTCTCTCCGGAGCTGCAATCGCATGGCAAAGTAAGAAGCAGGACAGAGTGACTCTATCATCAACGGAAGCTGAATATGTCTCCATGACACTTGCACTAAAGGAAGGCATTTGGCTGAAGCATTTGCTGATTGAGACAACCCTCTTTGAAGATCAGCCACTTCTCCTTAACTGTGACAACATGTCTGCAATCATCATCGCAAAGAACCTGAAGCACTCGGAGAAGACAAAGCATATCGCTATGAAGTTGCAATTTATCAGGGAGCTGATTCAAGAAGGAAGCATTCAACTGGCTCATGTTCGCACAGAACATCAATGGGCTGACTTTCTCACCAAACCACTTGCGAAAGCAAAGCATTTGGAATGCTGCAGACAGCTTGGCCTTATCCCTGTATAATTTGGCCTTGTCAATTTAGGGGGGTGTGTTGCGAGTCCAATAAATTGAAAAGCCCCAAAATAGCAAGTTCTGTGAACTTCACGCTAACTTCACACGACACTCTGTAACTATCCAGCAACCACCTTCGAACTGCCCTCGAAGGCTATTTAAGCCTGTTCCTACATACGTATCAATCAATCAATTCTTGCCCTCATATACATTGTCTTACATTGTCTGCGTGTGCCTGTTTGCTTTTAACAACCTCTGTATCTCAGGCACGCACATGGTATCATATTTTTAAGTGCTTGTCATTTCTCCTTCCTTCCTGCACATAACTCTACTATAGGTTGCAGCCTGCCTCTGTTTGATCCAGACAAAACTGGCACACTATGGTGACCACATCATCTACCTCCACCACAAATTATTCCAAATTTTATCAGATTGAAAAACTTAATGGCTCCAACTATCTTCCCTGAAGTCTCTGACTTCAGATGATCCTCGAGAAGGCCAAAAATCTTAGCGTCACAGATGGATCTAAAGTGGATCCAGCCACCATCACCGTTGCGGTTGGCTAGGTTCCCTCCCACTAATGTAGAGAAAGCGGCATGGAAAAAGAAAGATTTAGAAGCTCCTACAAAGATCATTCTATATCTTGGCGATAGGCAATTGCAATTGGTCTATGAACAGAAGACTGCCAAAGCAATGTGGGACCTGCTCAAGACTCAGTACTAGCAAACAAATGTGGTTTCCTGTGTTTTATTGCATCATCAATTAAATGAATTTCAAGTGAAAAATTACACAACTACTGATATTTTCTTAGATGCATGGAAAAATGCTTTGGATAATCTTACCATTTCAGGCCTCATCTTTCCTGATGAGATTCAAGTAACAACTCTATTAGCTGCACTTCCTCCAACCTAGCAATCCTTTATTAGTACCCATTCCACAAATCCAAATCTGAAGGTTACTGATCTTTTTCCTCTCATTAGGCCAGGAAGATCAACTCAGGATGAAAACAGTAATTCCCTGCGGTGGATTCGAGGACCTCCATAGCTGCATCAAGAGCTATTGCTGCCAACAATTCTAGAGGTTCCTACCGTGGTCAAGGGTGTCCTTTTTCTAAGAAACAACAATTTTACTCGAAGTCAGCAATCAATTTTGAGAACCCATAGTGGCAATTCAAATGTGGATTTTCACCCAATTACAACTTTCTTTTCCAATCAGCCTCATTTTGGTCAAAATTTCAGACCAGCCAACACCTTTCAAACAACTTGTAACTTCTGTAAACGCAAGGGTAATTTAGCGGCTAATTGCTAAACCAAGAAAGCATATGCTCAACTCTACATCTCGACGAAGTCAACATGCCAATTTTGCTCATGGTACTGATCCTTCTCTTACTGAGGATGTTGCCACCATACAACTTTTTACTACATCAGTGAATACCCCAACTGACAATCCACTTGGTTTCTGGATACCGAGGCCACCCATTATCTAACTAGAAATTTATATTGGCTTTCTCACTATCGTCCCTTGCACACACTATGGAGGTGAAATCAGGTGATGATGGTGTGTATTCAGACCATGGAATAGGTGATGTAACTCTCCAGTTACCCAAAGGTGCCATCACATGCATCCAAGATGTCTGCTATGTTCCTATTTTAATGAAGAACTTACTCTCAGTTAGCGAGATCACATGTAATGGTACTTCCATGGAATTTCATCATCAGTATTGTTTAATCAAGCCTACCAATGTCGATGGTTCTCCAATTAAAGTAATATGCCCACAACAAGGACGACTCTATGCCTTGGGAGTACCAGTTATCATTCCTCCTTCCACGATGTTGGCCCATACAATAGCGAGCAACTGGTCCAACTCTACAACAACCCTTCGATGGCACTACCATCTTGGCCATCCACATGTCCAAGCAATGCACACCCTACAAAATTATCAAATAGTCACAGGATTCAAGGATCAAATCATTCCAATCTCACTATGTGAGGCATGTACTTTTGGCAAGATGACTTGTTCCTGGTTTCCCAAGTCCACCACCAAGTCCTTACAACCACTTGATCTTGTCCACTCTGATTTTTGTGGACCTATGCCCGTTGCCTCTCATTTAGGGGCTAAGTATACTTTAACATTCATTGATGATTATTCCAAATATACATTTATTTATTTTTTGAAGCACTTGAAATCAGATGTATTCAAATATTTGAAGCAATATGTTTCTTTGGAGGAACGCCAAACTGGTCACAAGCTCAAAATAATTTTAACTGATAACGATGGCTGAACAAAATAATTGCACACAACTCAACTATGGGAGGGCACTCCTTCAAACTTCAGGTCTACCTCCAATGTTTTGGAAGAAGCACTTCACATTGCTTGTTATCTTCAATTTGGAGCCACATAGTATTCACTCATTCCTGATGAAAATCGGAGCAAGCTGTCATCACCAGCATAAAAATGTATTTTTTTCAAGTATGGCGACCCGTATGGTATCAAAGGATACCCTTTGTACAACCCCTCAACCCATAAATTTCACTATGCTCAAAGTGTGATCTTTGATGAGGATTCTCTCATATCCTTTGCAACTTCACCAGTTGGTAATTCAACATCAGCCCTTCCCTCGCACGATCTCTTTGATGTTTTCAACTTAGATCATACCCCTTTCTCATTTGATGTCTCCTCTACAATGAAGCATCAGATTATGGAGCAACATCCCAACAATGATCAAAGGAAGTCTCTTGGTACAATACAGTCTCCCCAACCTAGTTCTCAAGTGCATCTATCATCCAATCTTTACCTTGAAGATGGTCTGGAAGAGTGGCTTGATAAAAATGTACCACTACCACCTGTGCAATAGCCACGAGTACCTCCATTGACACCCCATCATGGTGTCCTAGTTGCTGCTCCTATCAGCATTGTTAATACTCCAATTCAGCAAGGAGAGGGGGCTCACTCTCATGTCCCTTCCACCAAACGACATAGATCTCTTGGGCACCAACTTCGTGTACCTCCAACATTTACACGCCTTGATTATACTCGCATGTGTGAAGGCTCCCTTCAAACAACCTTCCTCGAAGAAACCTTCTCGATCATTGGCTGTTCTTTTAGAGTCAACAACCCAAGATGCGGAGCTACCCATGGATTCTCCAGTTTCACTGCCTGCCCCATCTATGGCCACTTCCTCATCTTGTGGATCTTTTCATTCTTCTAATTTTCAACGAAAGTATGAATTGCATGCCCAGGAATTCAGTTCTCTTGAATCATCCAATTTCAGTCCATCATCCTTGGCTGCTCCTAATGCTAAAACTTCAATGGATTTTTCATCCCTGAAAAATCACCTCCTTAACGCACTCGCCTCTTAGCTAATATACTGGGCTCAATTACTCATGCTACTACTATTGTAGATCTTTTTAGTGAGGAGCAACACCTTCAATATCTTTTGGATGATGGTTCTATTTCAGTATAGGATGCCATGAATTCTCATGAGGCAGCTCTAGGGAAATCAGTTATGCATTCTAAGATGCACTCATTGCACACTAACAACATATGGCGGTTGGTCCCTCTCCCTCCTGGACGGCATGCAATCTCTTGCAAGTGGATACTTCATCGCAAGTATCATCACGATGGCTCCATTGATAGGTAGAAAGTCCACTTGGTTGCACGGGGCTTCTCTCAAGAACATGGCCTTGATTACACACAAAATTTTTCCCCTGCTTTGAAAATCACTACCTTCAGGATGCTCTTGGAGATAGGCACACAATATGACCTCGAAATGCATCAAATGGATGTCCAAACTACCTTTTGCATGGACATTTTGAGGAGGAAATTTATATGGATCAACCTCCCTATTTCAAGGATCTTAATCATCCCAAACATGTATGTCTACTTCTTTGTTCTATATACGGTCTAAAATAGTCCCTTTGGCAATGGAATGCCTGGTTTAGTGGTGCCATGGCTCATGCAGGATATACTCGTCCGGTTAGTGATGTTTCAATCTACATTAGGGAAGATTTCGGTGAGATTCTTATTCTTGCTCTCTTCCTCCATAACCCTGTTGAATAAGGCCAAATCAGATCTATGCAGTAACTTCTCCATGATAGATGGGGGGGAGCTCTCTTACTTGCTTGGCATTCATATCCTTCGTCATAGACCCACTCGGTCTCTTCATCTTACTCAAAGCAATTCAACACCATATTGGGGGATATGGGAATTTCCCATAAGTTTGGGACACATGGTCAAATATTTGGATTTGTCATAACTTAAACACTATAACTCCAAATCGAGTGCTCTATAGCTCAATAGATTCCATTTTTCAAGCACTTTCCAATGATAGTCACGTCATATGGTTTTGAGAAACTTATGGGCATGTTATCTAGGTGCCACCTTTTTAGTATTCAAAAATGGGAATTGGGAATTGTATACAATACACCACTAGCAAATAGACAACAGTTTACTCTACAACCTACAAAGGCTAGATGGATTCAAGAAAACCAAGCTACCCAATATCGAAGTCTTTTAGGTAGTCTATGCTACTTGGTCTCTTGCACTAGACGAGATCTCTCTTTCTCTATAGGTCTACTATCAAGATTTATGCATAACCCACAAGCTGAGCATCATGCTGCATTGAGCAGATTACTTCAATATCTGGCTCACACAAAATCTATGGGAATTACATACAAGCAAGACAATATGAAAGGAGATATACAATCTCTTTATGCTTTTGTAGATGCAGATTAGGCATCTGACAAAGAGACCAGGAGGTCTACCACTGGTTATGTATTCATGATGGCAGGGGGAGCAATGTCATGGAAGACAAAGCACCAAAGTACGGTTTCATTGTCTAGTACTGAGGCTGAATATAAAGCCATCTTTGATGTAACTAAAAAGGCTATGTGGATTACAGCATTGGGAACTTAAGTTTCAAGTAAAGTTGCGCATTACTATCTACAGTGACAGCATGGCTACCATAGATGTAGCCCGAAATCCCAGGCAGTCTAAGAAGCTTAAACATGTGACATCATTTCATTCACCAACAAGTGGTTGAGGGCAATGTAGAATTGATCCATACCACCACTCAGGAAAATCCAACAAACCTCTTGACCAAATCAATTCCAATAGATAAGCACAATGCATGCATGATCTCCATTGGAATGGGAATCCCCTCTTGATGGTTTTTTATCCAAGGGGGGTGTTTGAAATAAAATTGAATTTAAAAAGCCAACAAATAACAAAAAGCAGATTTGTAACAGCACAGCCCGATTGGTAACTGCATTGCCCGCCTTATAACAGACTCTCATGCAGAATGCTACAGTTCGTCTTCCTTTCTTACTCTCTGTCTTTGTCTCTATATATATATCTCTCTCTATCTCTGTTATGTGTATATCATCTCTCTATCTCAAGCATGCATAGATCTTTTAGCACTGAAGATCATGGCAAATAGCTTCAAAACATTAGACAAAGCATTGAAGGCTTTAAAAACTTAAAGTTTACCATTTTTTCAAAACGTTTAAATCTTTTATGCTTTATAAAGGATTAAAAGCCAAAACATTTCAAAAAACACAAGAGCAAGTTATGTGAGGAAAAACTATGTAAAGGTGGAGAAGGAGGTGCTAGGGGCCTTTCCCTACTCCTTGTATAAACTTCTACCTTGGGAAGAGAGTGGAGGGTCGCACATGTGCAAGTGCAAACTTGATGTGCTAATCGAATAAACAAAAAACACAGACTCAAGGTTGTTTCAAGGTATGATATTTTCGTACAGTTGGTTTTGTCTTCAAATTTTGTGTTTGGTTTTTGAACAATTGTGCAAATTGTGTGTGATGCTCTACCTAAATTGAGTTTTCTCGTTGTTTCAAGCTACAAGAGGCATTGTGTATCGTTTGGTTTCGTGTGTGGTTCATGAGGAGTTTGTTGAAATTTTTAAAATTTTTCGTGTTGCATTGTTCATCTAACAAACTCAATTATCCTAACTGACACTCCTTAACGTCTTCTTATCAGGTTGTGAGAGAGGCTTGTCTTGATCACCGCTCGTGTAACATCTATTTCTTAAATATGTCAAGCATTTTTTCGAAAACTGAAAACCCTTAGTGAAAGTGTAGATAGGTTTGATTTTTTGTTAGATTAAAAGTTTATGTGATGGTTTGTTTTATCGTTTAGTAGTTGGATTTTTCGTGATTGTCTAGCTTAGGAATTGTTTTTGTCTTTTTGATTGGATTTTTGAGTGTGCAAACTTGATAGCCTTGGTCGAATTTGGTATTTTTTGGACAAGTTGGAGTTAAAGTTTGCTAATAGCTATTGAACATTGTGTAACAAGTATCTTTTCTTGCCATGACTTTTGCACATCACAAGGATTATGGGTTCACAAGCACTTCATATTGCACTTGTTTGATGCACTACACTCAGGAGTGGTCTCTTATTCTTTTCAATTACTTCCATGCCATGGGTTGGTTTTAAGAATGTTTTACATCATCGTTGAGCACTAGCACGGCATGAGGCTCACTACAACTATGTGCAGTAAATCTTAGTTGCATAGGCACGTGAGAGAGTTCCTTTCATTGGGCACACACAGTTTCTTGCACGTAGGAGAGTTGGGATTTTCATCATCAAGTTAGGAGTAACAAATTGCATTTGGGAAAGAAGGTCAATTAGACAAACTAACAAACTTTTTATTCTTCTTTCTTGCTTTAGACAATGCTTAAACCATTTTTGACATGATCGGCTTGGTGATGAAACCAAACCGATTTAAGGGTCATTTAATAAGAATTTATTGTGTGAGCCTCCCCTTTAGTGGGAAAGGTGATTGGATGAGTTTGAGGGTCGTGAAGGATGCCGCTAGTTGTGAGATGGGTTGTTTTATTGGTCAACATATTGAGGACCATCAATTTATTATTGTTGAGAGGCGAGGATAAGGATCATAACTAAACCAAGGAATTGTGTTGCATATTGCATGATGTGAGAGCACATGTAGATAGGCTAGGCACAATTCTTCAATGCATCCATGTTTTGGTGTGAACCATTGCTTGATTGGTTGCATAGCATGAATCTGACATTGTATATTTTTTCAAATCATGAATGATTGGGCATGAATTTCATTTTAAAGCGTATTCTCTAGGACACATTGTATGAACAAAGCTAGGTACATATGGAAAGTCTCATTCTTTTAAGAACCAAGGGGAAAGTTAATTTGAGCTTGATCCTTTGATCTTGGAGGATTCTTTGATTTGAGTGTTGGAGAGTGGTTAAAAAACCCTATCTTAACTCCTGTGGAGCTATTCTACTATCCAATGTGCTAGGCTAGCTCTTTAAAGTGGTCACATACCATTTACCCATATTTGAAGAGTTCAAGAGTTCAATTGGATTTTACATAATGGTATGAAGAGGAGCAATAATGCATCTCCTCATGCAATAATTCTATTGAGTCAAGTAGTAGGTGTATATTCAAGATTGGAGTTCGAGATAGGGCTTTTTGGTTTCTGTTCATGCAAATTTTAAGTGTTCTTATGATGAGACAAATGCATACGGGCTAGCAAGGATACAGAAATTGAAGCCTTTTAGAAATTTTATAAGATAGCAACTTTGTACCAAATGAATTAAGGAGGCGAATTGTAGCACAAACTAAGAAAATGGAACATGAAGTTCTGGTTGAAGCTCTAAATGAAAGGCTTAAGATCTTTTCCAAATACTCTCGACTGCATCACTTTGAAGTTCCAAAAACCACACCTCGTTGAAAAGCTCCAGTTTAGCATCCATTACATAGCTCACAAACCTTTCATTTACAACTTTAGCCAGAACTTCATTTACCATTTTCTTGGTTTGTGTAATGATTTGCCTCTTTAATTCATTTGGTGCAAAGATGCTATCTTATGAAGTTTCTAAAAGGCTTTAGTTTTTGTATTCTTGCTAGCCAGTATGCATTTGTTTGATCATATGAACAGTTGAAATTTCCATAAATAAAAACCAGAAATCCCTCCCTTGAATTTGAATCTTGAATATACATTGATGGTGTTGAGCTATGATCTCATGTGTACTTTTCCTCTTAACTCTCAAAATACCTACTACTTGACTCAATAAAATTACTGCATGAGGAGATGTATTATTATTCCTATTCATAGCATTATGTAAAATTCAACTGAACTCTCGAACTCTTCAAATATGGGTAAATAGTATTTGACTACTTAAAAGAGCTAGAGTAGCACATTGCATAGTAGACTAGCTCTGCATGAGTTAGGATAGGGGTTTTTCACCACTCTCTCACATTAAATCGAAGAAGCCTCCTTCAAGATCAAACGTTCGAGCTCAAATTCACTTTCCCCTTGGTTCTTCAGAGACTGAGTCTTCCCATATGTACCTGGTTTTGTTTATGCAATGTGTCCTAAAATGAACTTCATTTCCTATGATTCATGATTTGAAAAAATATTCAACATGTGATCCAGGCTATACAACCAATCGACCTATGCTCTACACAAAAATATGGATGCATTGAAGAATGGTGCCTAGCCTATCTACTTGTGCTTGTGCATCATGCAATATGCAAACACAATTCCTTATTTTAATTACGATCCTTATCCTCACCTCTCAATACTCAACAAAGAAATCATTGTATTCCACTCCTCCCACCCAAAAACTCACTGTCACTAAATAAATTGATGGTCCTCAAGATGTAGACAAAAAGAACAACCCATCTCACAATTGGCAGCATCCTTCATGACCCTCAAACTCATCCAATCACCTTTCCCACTCAACTAGAGGCTTCCAACTTGATAATGAAAATCCCAACTCTCATGCGTGCAAGAAACTATATGTGACTATGAAAGGTGCTCTCTCAGGTGCGTGTGCAACTAAGATTTTCTGCATATAGCTGTAGCAGGCCTCATGCCCTACTACTGCTCAAGGATGGTGCAAAATTTACTTAAACCCAAACCATGGCATAGAACTAATTGAAAAGAAAGGGAGATGACCCCTGAGTGTAGTGTATCAAATAAGTGCAACATGAAGTGCTCATGAACCCATAAACCTTGTGATATGCAAAAGTCTTAGCAAGAAAACATACTTGTTCCATGATGTTCAACAGATCTATCAACAAACTTGAACTTTAACCTGTCCAAAAAATACCAAGCTTGACCAAGGCTATCAAGTTTCCACACTCAAAAATCCAATCAAAAAGATAAAAACAATTCCTAAGCTAGACAATCACAAAAAGTTCAACTATGAAACAAACAACGAAACAAACAATCATACAAACATCTAAGCTAACAAAAAATCAAACCTATCTATAATTTCACTAGGGGTTTTCAGTTTTCAAAAAAATGCTTGGCATATGTAAGTAAGAGATGTTACGCAAGCGGTGATCGACATAAGCCTCTTTCACAACTAGATAATGAGACATTATGGAGTGCCGATTAGGATAATTGACTTCCTCGGATGAACAACACAACATGGAAAATTTTAAAAATTCAATAAACTCCACATGAACTACACACAAAACCAAACAACACACAATGCCTCTTGTAGCTTGAAACAACAAAAAAACTCAATTCAAGTAGAGCATCACACACACTTTGCACAATTGTTCAAAAAACAAACACAAGCTTTGAAGACTAAACCAATTATATGAAGATATCCTACCTTGAAATAACATTGAGTCCAGACTTTGACTTTACTGCATTTTTTTAAAGTTAAATCGATCAGAATGTCAAGTCTCCACTTTCACACATGCAATCCTCCACTCTCCTTACAAGATACAAGTTTATACAAGGAGTAGGGCAAGGCGGCTAGCACTTGCATATAGCTGTAGTGTGCCTCATGCCCTATTACTACTCAGGGATGGTGCAAAATTTGCTTGAACCCAAACCATGGCATTGAAGTGATTGAAAAGAAAAGGAGAGGACCCCCCCCCGAGTGTAGTGCATCAAATAAGTGAAACATGAAGTGCTTGTGAACCCATAATCCTTGTGATCTAAAAAAGTCTTAGCAAGAGAACATACTTGTTCCACAATGTTTGACAGCTCTATCAAGAAACTCGAACTTCAACTTGTCCAAAAAATACCAAACTTGACCAAGGCTATCAAGTTTCCACACTAAAAAATCCAATCAAAAAGACTAATGCTACTCATCTTTTCCAATTATACTCTCGACTGCATCACTTTGAAGTTCTAAAAACCACACCTCATTGAATAGCTCAACTGAGTTTAGCATCCATTACATAGTTCACAAACCTTTCATTTATAGCTTTAGCCAGAACTTCATTTACCATTTTCTTGGTTTGTGTAATGATTCGCCTCTTTAAATAATTTGGTACAAAGCTGCTATCTTATGAAATTTCTAAAAGGCTTCAGTTCTTGTATTCTTTCTAGCTAGTATGCATTTGTTTGATCATAAGAATAGTTGAAATTTCCATAAATAGAAACAAGAAATCACTCCCTTGAAATCCAATCTTGAATATACATTGATGGCATTGAGCTATTATCGCATGTGCACTTTTCCTCTTGACTTTCAAAATACCTACTACTTGACTCAATAGAATTATTGCATGAGGAGACATATTATTACCATTATGTAAAATTCAATTGAACTCTCAAACTCTTCAAATGTGGATAAATGGTATGTGACTACTTTAAAGAGCTATCATAGCACATTGCATAGCAGACTAGCTCCACAAGAGTTGGGATAGGGTTTTTTCACCACTCGCTCACACTTAAATCAAAGAAGATGCCTTCAAGATCAAATGGTCGAGCTCAAATTAACTTTCCCCTTGGTTCTTCAGTGATAGAGACTTTCCATATGTACTTTGTTTTGTTTATGTAATGTGTCGTGGAAAATATATTTTAAAATGAACTTCGAGTCCTATTATTCATGATTTGAAAAAGTATACAACCAATTGATTGATGCTTTACACAAAAATATGGATGCATTGAAGAATGGTGCCTAGCCTATCGACACGTGCTCCTGTGTCATGCAATATGCAAACACAGTTCCTTGGTTTAATTATGATCCTTATCCAAACCTCTCAACACTCAACAAAGAAGTTATTGTATTCCACTCCTCCCACCCAAAATCTCACTGTCACTCAATAAATTGATGGTCCTCAAGATGTAGACAAAACAAACAACCCATCTCACAATTGGCAGCATCCTTCACAACCCTCAAACTCATCCAATCACCTTTCCCACTGAACTAGAGACTCCTAGCTTGATTATGAAAATCCCAGCTCTCATGCATGAAAGAAACTATATGTGACTATGAAAGGTGCTCTCTCACGTGCATGTGCAACTGAGGTTTTTTGCATATAGCTATAGCAGGCCTCGTCCCTGCTATAGCTACTACTCAAGGATGGTGCACAATTGGCGGCATCCTTCACAACTCTCAAACTCATCCAATCACCTTTCCCACTCAACTAGAGGCTCCTAGCTTGATGATGAAAATCCCAGCTCTCATGCATGAAAGAAACTATATGTGACTATGAAAGGTGCTCTCTCACATGCATGTGCAACTAAGATTTTCTGCATATAGCTGTAGCAGGCCTCGGCCCTACTACTGCTCAAGGATGGTGCAAAATTTACTTAAACCAAAACCATGGCATGGAAGTAATTGAAGAGAAAAGGAGACAACCCCCGAGTGTAGTGTATCAAATATGTGCAACATGAACTGTTCGTAAACCCATAATCCTTGTGATGTGCAAAAGTCTTAGTAAGAGAACATACTTGTTCCACAATGTTCTACAACTCTATCAACAAACTCAAACTTCAACGTGTCGAAAAGATACCAAACTTGACCAAGGCTATTAAGTTTCCACACTCAAAAATCCAATCAAAAAGAAAAAAACAATTCCTAAGCTAGATAATCACAGAAAGTTCAACTATGAAACAACGAAACAAACAATCATGCAAACATCTAAGCTAACAAAAAATCAAACCTATCTACACTTTCACTGTGGGTTTTCAGTTTTCAAAAAAAGGTTTGACATATCTAAGTAATAGATGTTACACAAGCGGTGATCAAGATAAGCCTCTCTCACAACCACATAATGAGACGTTATGGAGTGCCGGTTAGGATAATTGACTTCATTGGATGCTCAACACAACATGGAAAATTTTAAAAATTTCAATAAACTCCACACAAACTACACATGAAACCAAACAACACAAAATTCCTCTTGTAGCTCGAAGCAATGAAAAAACTCAATTCAGGTGGAGCATCACACACACTTTGCACAATTCTTTGAAAAACAAACACAAGCTTTGAAGACAAAACCAATTGTATGAAAATATCATACCTTGAAATAACATTGAGTCCAGACTTTGACTTTACAACATCTCTGTTTTTTTATTAGTTCGATCAGCATGTCAAGTCTCCACTTGCACACGTGCAACCCTCCACTCTCCTTACAAGATACAAGTTTATACATGGATCAGGGCAAGGTGGCTAGCACCTGCATATAGTTGTAGCAGGCCTCATGACGTGCTACTGCTCAAGGATGGTGCAAAATTTGCTTGAACCCAAACCATGGCATGGAAGTGATTGAAAAGACAAGGAGATAACCCCCTAGTGTAGTGCATCAAATAAGTGTAACATGAAGTGCTCATGAACCCATAATCCTAGTGATGTGAAAAAGTCTCAGCAAGAGAACATACTTGTTCCACAATGTTTGATAGCTCTATCAAGAAGCTCAAACTTCAACCTATCCAGAAAATACCAAACTTGACCTAGGCTACCAAGTTTGCACACTCAAAAATCCAATCAAGAAGACTAATGCTACTCATATTTTTCAAATACTCTTGGCTGCATCACTTGGAAGTTCTAAAAACCACACCTCATTGAATAGCTCAACTGAGTTTAGCATCAATTACATAGTTCACAAACCTTTCATTTACAACTTTAGCAAGAACTTCATTTACCATTTTCTTGGTTTGTGTAATGATTTGCCACTTTAAATCATTTGGTACAAAGCTGCTATCTTATGAAATTGCTAAAAGGCTTCAATTTCTGTATTCTTGAATATACATTGATGGTGTTGAGCTATGATCTCATGTGTACTTTTCCTCTTGACTCTCAAAATACCTACTACTTGACTCAATAGAATTAGTGCATGAGGAGATGTATTATTATTCCTGTTCAAACCATTATGTAAAATTCAACCGAACTCTCAAACTCTTCAAATATGGGTAAATGGTATGTGACTACTTTAAAGAGCTAATGTACTACATTTCATAGTAGACTAGCTCCAGAGAAGTTAGGATAGGGTTTTTCACCACTCCTTGACACTTAAATCAAAGAACCCCTCTTCAAGATCAAACACTCGACCTCAAATTAACATTCCCCTTGGTTCTTCAAAGACTGAGACTTTCCATATGTACCTTGTTTTGTTTATGCAATGTGTCCTAGAGAATACGTTTTAAAATGAACTTCATGTTCTGTGATTCATGATTTGAGAAAATATTCAATGTCTGATCTATGCTATACAACCAATCGAGAGATGCTTCACACAAAAATATGGATGCACTAAAGAATGGTGCCTAGCCTATCTACATGTTCTTGTGCATCATGCAATATGCAAACATAGTTCCTTGGTTTAATTACGATCCTTATCCTCACCTCTAGACACTCAGCAAAAAATTCATTGAACTCCACTCCTCCCACCCAAAAGCTCAGTGTCACTCAATAAATTGATGGTCCTCAAGATGTTGACAAAAAAAACAACCCATCTCACAATTGGCAGCATCCTTCATGACCCTCAAACTCATCCAATCACCTTTCCTACTGAACTAGAAGCTCCTAACTTGATGATGAAAATCCCAACTCTCATGCATGCAAGAAACTATACGTGACTATGAAAGGTGCTCTCTTAGGTGTGTGTGCAACTAATATTTTCTACATATAGCTGTAGCAGGCCCCATGCCTTGCTATTGCTCAAGGATAGTGCAAAATTTGCTTAAATCCAAACCATGGCATGTAAGTAATTGAAAAGAAAAGGAGAAGACCCTTGAGTGTAGTGCATCAAATAAGTGCAACATGAAGTGCTCATGAACCCACAATCCTTGTGATGTGCAAAAGCCTTAGCAAGAGAGCATACTTGTTCCACAATGTTTGACAGCTCTATCAACAAACTTGAATTCCAACCTGTCCAAAACATACCAAACTTGACCAGCACTATCAAATTTCCACACTCAAAAATCCAATCAAAAAGACAAAAACAATTCCTAAGCTAGACAATCACAGAAAGTCCAATTACGAAACAACAAAACAAACAATCACGCAAACATCTAAGCTAACAAAAAAAAAACCTATCTACGCTTTCACTAGGGGTTTTCAATTTTCAAAAAAACATTTGACATATCTAAGTTAGAGATGTTATGCAAGCGGTGATCGAGATCAGCCTCTCTCACAACTAGATAATGAGACATTATGGAGTGCCGGTTAGAATAATTGATTTTGTCGGATGAACAACACAACATGAAAATTTTTAAGATTTTCAATAAAATTCACACGGACTACACATGAAACCAAACGACACACAATGCCTCTTGTAGCTCGAAACAAGGAAAAAACACAATTCATGTGGATCATCACACACACTTCGCACAATTGTTCAAAAAACAAACACAAGCTTTGTCCCCTAGCTTTACTTCTCTGCTTCTCTTTCGTTTTCTTCTTCCTGCTTCTGGATTTCCTTTCCTTATCTTTTGAATCATCAGAATCAAAATCTAAATTGTCATCTTCTGAATTTGAACCTGAGTCAAACTCTGAATTTAAGATTGAATCCAAATCTGAATCACTACTATACTTCTTCTTCTTCTTTTGTTTAATGGTTCCCAATATTTTCTCTACTCTCCTGGAAGCTGCTACCAACTGATTAAATCCTCCTGCACCACCAAGAATATCTGTACTGGCTACTGCAAATCTTAGGGATTCCCTCAACCCATTATAGAAATATTCCACCAGCATCTCATTGGTTGGCCTTTCATTGGGTGCAAGTCTTCCATTCAAATCTAAAAACTGTTGTACATAATCCTCCACAAGGAGCCTCTTCTATTTCATTGTTTTAAGCTTCTTTAGAATATTAGTGGGTGTTTTCCACCTTCTGAATCTTTCTAGAAATGTTGTTTGTAATGCTTGTGTATTAGCAAAATGGGTTGCATCATACTGTATAAACTAGTTCATAGCCTTACCCTCCATGTGGTAGCAAATTGTTGCTTTTTCACATCATCTCCATAAATACTCCTAGTCCACTTGCTTCCCATTTTGTGCTGACTTGAGCTACATGGGCATCATGGTTTTCTTTTTTGGACTTACCCTTGAAGTTTGAAATTTTGACTTTGAGATTTGTTGGATTAGGGGGTTGTGCCATTGATCGTGGCTATTGTGTCGCTGTAACCTTTCTTCTTGTTAGTGTTTTAGGCAATGGTTGAAACCTTAGTTTTCTCCTTGCCTATCTTTGAGTTTGAGACCATGTTAGTAGTCCCACAAATATGTTTCTGTTTCTCTCCTCCTTTCCTAGTGTAACCTGTAATTGCTGATGAGTAACAACATCTCCTGTTGTATGACTAGGGCCTACTTGTTCAGTCTGTACTTCCTCATACAGCAGCCCCTTATGTGATCAGTGAGCTATTTGCTACTACTACAGACCTAGGCCACATTCATATTTGATGGATCATCTAAATTGTCATCTTAATTCCATCTCTGATTAACACTCCATTTAGAAGCACCTCGTACAAGACTTAATAATTGGCATTTTTTGGCTCATGAATCCGAATCAAAGTATCACTCCAAGAATAGCAAAATAGAAGACATCACAATCCATTGTGTACTCAAATTTCCCTCCTTCATACTTGGTGATATCTTGGAATAATGGTAGGCTTGTTGTTGTGTCATTGTCCTCTAATAGGTTGTAGCTTTCCATCCATCCCCTATTTTAGAAGTTTTCTATAGCTTTTTAGGACATTTACAAGAAATAATTTCCAAAATATCAAAAATAGGCTAAACTTGTCCAAAAATATCATGTTTTGGAACTAACCAAACTTTGGACACTAGCATTAATGACTAAGATGACATTCATTCTCTAGACTCATAACAAAGTCGAATGATGATGCACTCTAGGTTTTTTCACACTGTATCAGTGACACAACATCCGCCCCCTCTGAACCTGCACATCCTCCGGTATGTGCCTCACCGATGCACCACCCAAGTCAAAAACCCATAGCATCAACTTGTTACTCATCATGCACATAAGAAGGCATCCCCCTTGATCATAGGTCAAAATGACCATTGGCATAGCTCTTGAGGTACACCTAGTACCCGCCTTGGGTGTGCAACATACACTACAGGTTGTGGAACCTCCATATACATGCTCAAAATATACCCAACAACAAATACATAGTAGGATGACTACTCTTTCAAAGTCCAAATCATGGAAATCTACTTATATTGACAATTATGTACCACATCAAACATAAATTGAGCCTCACTTGCATCCAATACATGCTAACCATTACCAAAAATAGTGAAGTAGTCCATATTTTGAAGTATCTTTGAATTTCCTATCAAGGCCTTTGACAAAGCATCCAAAATAGTTTCTAATTGTACATCATTACATCTAACATCCTCTAAAGTCATAGATTAGGGGGGAGTTTTGAGGTTTTGAACATTCCTTTTAGGAGATAGAAAGAGAGTGCTCTAGACCAATAAGAGGAAAGCTTCCATAACAAAACTTCTATTTTAAAAGAGGTAAAAATGTATTCATGCTGACCATTACCGAAAATAGTGAAGTAGTCCATATTTTGAAGTATCTTTGAATTTCCTATCAAGGCCTTTGACAAAGCATCCAAAATAGTTTCTAATTGTAGAGCATTACATCTAACATCCTCTAAAGGCATAGATTAGGGGGGAGTTTTGAGGTTTTAAAAATGCATTTTAGGAGATAGAAAGAGAGTTCTTTAGACCAATAAGAGCAAAGATTCTATAATAAAACTTCTATTTTAAAAAGGGTAAAAATTTATTACACACACACACACACACACACATATATATATATATAATATTATGAATTTGTATTATCATTATCTACTTTTAGCCTCTTATATTTGTGATTATGACATTCTTTGTATTAATGATATAGAGTCTCGACCACTTTTATTTAATGATATGTCTGAATTCATAATAATGACAAGGTTAATCTGAATTCCAATTAGTAAAAAGCTTGGTACATATTTTTTCCCTCCTTTCTTTTGTCCCTCTCGTGTTTTTCCCTCCTTTGTGGTAGCCTAGTCTCTTCTCTCTCTCTCTCTCTCTCTCTCTCTCTCTCTCTCTCTCTCTCTCTCTCTCTCTCTCTCTCTCTCTCTCTCTCTCTCTCTCTATGCTATGGATATAGAAATTTGACCTTCAACAAGGCATCGAAGCTCCCAAATCACATCCATATCAGTTGTTTAATTCATTCCAAAAAGATGAAAGATGGATTCCCACAATCATTAGCAAAGGCAATTGGATCACCATGCAACATGCAAAATGTGCAAATATGAGAAGATATGAGAGCTTGTTTATTTCTACTTGGAAGGGTAGAATTTGAGATTTCAAGCTTGGAGTAAATAAGAGTAGCATAAAAGAGATACTAGTGCAATATGTGTTTATGCATAGAGAGCTATATTTCGAATCTGGAACTTCAAATCTTCCAATGTATAGACCAAATTGTAAGAATTTGATTCTTAAAATATTTCTTTTCTTGAACTTGGTTTAAGGTTTTCCATTATAACATTTTTTTGTTTATCTTGTAGATGTCTATCCAGCTGATCATGAGGAATGGCAACCGATCGAGTCTATTCTTGACATTATTGATGTGATTCATGGTTCAATTGGAGAAGAAATGTACAAAGGTAGAAAGATGACAGAGCTTGCAGAGAATGCAATATTCTTTTATGATCATTCTTATATTGTATCCATAAAGCGCAACCAATGGGGATCAATATCCTCCCTTCCTTTGCTCGATTTTTCAAGCTTTGAGTGGCCTTTGCTAGGTCCAGCTACTCGTGAGGACTATAGATTTAAAATATTTGTAGAGATACAAAGAGCATTAAAACCTAATATCTCAACAAGTAGACTAAATAAAGTTACTTTTTTCATGCCTATTAATATATTTATTGACTTATTTTCTAATGTTGAGATAAGAAGATCAACAACCATGCTTTCAGTGAAGACACTAATATATGATCATGTCATACAATTTGTTGATGAGGGATGGGACACTAGGAGAGAAGGGAAAATTATATGTAAGATAGATCAAGACTCTATAGCTTGTAAATATATGATCTCTACTCAAAATTTCATCCTTAGATTTTATTATAGTAGATGGCATTATATTGATGGTAGTCTGGATGCTTTAGTCCAAAATCTTGATGATTTTAGCAAAGATCCTATAGTGGATCTTGATGTTTTGTTCAATGAGGATATTATTGCAATCCTAAAGGTTAGACCATTATGTATGCTACATCAAGTGAGGATGGTTTTACAGAATGAAGATATTGAACTACCATGCTCATTTGTATTCCAATTTAATAACAAACAAGTAAGTTTTCATATCATATTATATCCACTTAGGTGTATATCTGATTCCACTTCCTAATTATTAAACATTTGTAACATGTTTTTTGCAGATATATCAACAAGGAGAGAGAAGAATATACAATGCAAGGATATTGAAGAAAAGATCTCTTTAGTATTAATATAAAATGCATGTATAAAGTTTGTCACAATTTTTTATCAACCATCTCCATGACTTATACACACAAGGGCTTACGAGCAATGAGGAAAAGCTACTTCTTTTCTTGAGAGCTTTTCTTAGGAGAAGGAACATCCTCTTTAGGAGTCCTTTTTCCTTTCTTTGATGCTTTCGTTTCCTTGGGTGTTGAAGGAATAGCTTCACCCGCTGCAGTTACATGCACCTCCTCTCCTTCAATGTCCAAGCCCCCACTATTGTCCATTCTTGTTCAGTTGCATACAATTGACCATTATGTACTTCATGACCTTTGCTCTTATATACCAAACATGATCACTTGTATAGCAATCCCTTGTAAACTGTCATGAATTTGTAAAAAAATATTTTTAGTTCATTGTTATTTTTTACAATGTACTATATTATTGTTATCAATGGACTATTTTGCAACAAACCTCAATCTTAAAGTTTAGTATCTTTCACATTACCTTTATAAGTTTATCTTCATTGAGATAAATAAATCTAACCAATCTTCTAGCATTTGTAATTACTCTCCAGCCACAAAAGTGACTATCATCCTAATGAGGACATTGCAATCAACAATTTAAAGTAAAACTATGAAACTTGTTTATGGTAGGTTATAGAGTAAATTTCTTATTATGTTCAACCATTCAAATTAAGACTTACCGCAACTTGTCTATATTGCATTATTACGAGTAAATCAAAAGTCATGGCAGGCTTTTTCTTTAGCACTTCAATCAATCTTTTTATAGATATGTACTAGAAAGACAATAAAATTTAGAGTAATTACAAAAAAAAAGATCAAAATATCAATGAGACCCTGGATTATATAACTTACAACTTGGCATTTCCATGGCTTCCTTTCATAGAATTGATGAGGAAACATTATCTCTCCACACAGTCTATTCCAATTAGGCTCCAATGAGAACTGAAAACAATTATATTTCAATAATTTAGTAAAAAAAATTCATAGAATATAACAAAATATCAAATTACTTTTCATTGTATGTAATTAGAAGAACCTCCAAAGTTTCAAAGTCAATTGGATTGAACCAATAATCAAATGCAGTCACATCAATCTCACTCATCATATAGTATGAGATAGATGGATCAAGAACCTCAATTTTCTGTTGTAAATCAAAGGGGAGCTCATGCATTACACACCTAGCAAAGGAATGGATATCATAGTGAGCATCAACATGAAAGCCTATTGCTAGAAAAATATAGTAAGTAAAAATAAATTTTAACATATTATACCTCATTCTAGCAAGAAGAATAGAGTCATTTTACTTCTCTCATTTTATTCTTGAGGATTTGAATATAGTCAAAGTTTAAAAAGAAACATATTAGATCTTTTGTTACTATCACTAGATAAAAAGCAACAGGCATTGAAGCCCTTAGGGTCAGCCCTTTCAAGAAGGGTAGATAGCTCTTCTTCAAAAGATATGAGCATCTTTTCTTCCTTTTCTTCTTCCTTCTTTCTTTTATACTCCCTCCATTTATCTACCTGCTCTTCTATGGCCTTTTTCTCTTTCTCATGTAGTCTTGTATCTTTTTCATGGATAATAGCTTCAACCTTAGGACTTGGATCACCTTTCTTTTTTCTATATGGATGCACATTTAAAATATTGAAGCCCTCACATCAGAAAGGGGGACTGGCTCAAGAAATTTTGAAAACATGTATCTTAACCTCCTAAGAATTATCATGTCTTTGTCCGTAAGTGTAAGCCTATGTATATGAGCAACACATATATTGGAATCTTGAAAAAACTCAATCAAAAAATCTTCTACATCCTCCTCAATGCAATTGAGAGTTGCCCTTGTCCATCTAAAACTATCAAGACTATGCTTCTCACAAATTTCCCTGATAAGCCTTTGAAAGGTAGTTTTGGAATTGCATTATTCAAAGGCTTCATTGCACTTCTAATCTCCTTTAGACATCTAGCTTGCTATGAAAACTTTCTTCTTAGCTTTGATTTCCTTGTAAGTTTGGAAGGCTTGTAGGACTAATGGATATTTGAAGCACAACCTCTAGGATCAACTTTCTGCTTTCTTGCAATAGCCTTAGTTCTCGAAATCTAAAATCTCTAGATAAAACAGAAAACAACTCAAAATTAGGAAAGATCCCCAAAATCTAATATAATGTCATTTTCAATCACTTAGTAATAAACAAACACTACTCAAATAGTTTCAATCCCAAGCCAATCATATATTCACACTTTGACAATAACTTATTTTATCAAATAATAAAATTAAACTTTAATAATTCATCAAAATTAGCTACATCTTGAATTTCTATTGAACAATATAGCCCTCTGACGTATGAAACTGACCTGGGACTTCTAGGTAAGGGAGATGTATGCCTTTTCGCATTTCATACGTCACCTTTTTCTTGTGAAAATTTTGGATCTACTATTGGACTTGTCAAGATCTTTTAAATTTCTCCTTTCTTGAACACGGAAGCATAGTAATCAATACATTTAGTTACTCAAACCAATCTCAACGTAACATTGGGCTATCCTAAATAGTTGTAGAGCCCTTCCTGATGTATGAAACACAAGATGGCTACTCTACATGGGGGAGAGCTATGCCTTATTGTGTTTCACTCATCAAACTTTTTTGAAGAAAATTTGGACAGGTTTGGAGAAGATTTCGAAGAAAAATTCGGCAAAAAAAGCATTGCTATTGAGCTTACTAAGATTTTTTAAGAAAATTACATTTTTGAGACTTTAGCATGTTTTTTGTAGGGTGATCAAATCTTACCCTGTTTGGAGGGTACTAAAGAATTTTAGCTATGACAAAGTCACCTTGTGCTGGTGTTCCAAAGTAGGGAAATGGCTTGGTCTTCAAAAAAACGATTTTGTGGTCCAAAAATTGGTTTTAGAAGGACCCTTGTTCACACGTGTGGCTGCTAAAATACGTAGTTAACTTAACACGTGCACCGCATAGACCATTATTTCTATGAAACTTGTGCCACATGTCACTAACCTTTTTGGACATGATGGTGCATTTATGGCACTGCCTTTCGATGTAAAAAAGAAATTTTAGTATTTTTGTTTTCACTTTAAATACAAATCTTCTGAACAAGTACATGGCACTTTTCTAAACAAATGCATGGTAACCATTGTCACATATATACAAGAACTTAGGCTTGTGTTTATGCAAATTTTTCTTCCAAGTAATTTGATTTCTCATCCACAACCATATCCTCAACAAGGCATCGCAAGATGAAAGTAAGTTTATTCTCAACAATGCCCATTTATATTGAGGAAGCAATTTAATTTGCAAGGTAACAAACTTATATTATCACTATTTTTTTTGCAATCTTTGGAAAATAGTTCAATGAGTATTTCAAGGAATCAAAGATTATTAAATTTTTTGTTTTTCATCTAAAACGATTGATTACCGTATAAATCGTGAAATTATCAACCTCTAGAGGGTTTCGAAAACCCGTTGTCGTGTTTTTCATAAATCCTCTAACTAAAATAATGTATGCTTAATGAAACGCGAAATGTTATGCATGCTTTTCTGCCCAAAGGGTCAATTCACCTTTCATAAGACATTTTTGTTTTGTTTTGTACAATTTAACATGTATGCTATGCTATCTAAGCATTTGCAAATATAGAGTATGATATATGGATTTAGACATCCAAGATGAATTAAATAAATTGCTTTGTATCTTCCACCTCCATGTCTTGTGTGTCTAAAGTATTTTGTTATTTCTTGAGAATGTGATTTTTCCATACCTTGGGTTGACTAGACAGATAGAGATCCATATGTCTTGATAAAATATGGAGCATGGTTGTATAAAATATGCTACATAGTTAACAAATAAAGAAAGTCAATTAAAAAACCTTATATGAGTCAAACATACATGTGCAAACTTTCTATCCATATTTTTTGATAAAATATGGAGAATGGTTGTATAAAATATGCTACATAGTTAACAAATAAAGAAAGTCAATTAAAAAACCTTATATAAGTCAAACATACATATGCAAACTTCCTACCATATAGTGAGTGAAGTGTTGATTACCACAAGCTTCTTCATTACCTTTTTATTAAAAAGATTCAATTCGCTTTTGAACTCTTTAAGATCATCATCAATCCGTTTAGTTTTATCAGAATAAAATAATACTTTGTCTAGTGTTTCCAAACATTGGCTTTTCTATTCCCAACTTGTCCATTATTAGCATCATCCTTAACTACATTATGTCTCGGGGAAGTTACTATATGTATATCCTCTACGTCACCTGCATTCAATGTCTATTTGTAAATATCCTTATCTATGAATTTTTCTTGAATAAAGAATAACCCTTTTTTATTTGACGAAGAAAATTCGGTATGGCAGCCTCTATACTATGCCAAACTCCCTTCTGCCACAAAGTGAATGAGGTAAGGGCACCACCTAGTCATGGAAGAGCAGACTAGGACACTATGTAAGAGGGAGAGGAGCTTGTGAGGGAGAAGAGAGGAAAACTAAGAGAGGGAGAGAGTGAGAGAGAGAGAGAGAGAGAGAGAGAGAAAACTACAAAAAATAGATGAATCAATAAAACTTAAGAGGGCACAAGAGATGGAGAACCCTCAAGACATAACCAATACACACAATATGGACACCAATAGCATGGGTTTATTACACTATAGAGCATGCATAAGCTACAATAAGGAAATGATCTGCTTAAGCTCATGAGAGAGAATGGGGAAGGCTCAATAGGGGTGAAGAAGGCCTCTTGGCTCTCTCTTGCAAAGTACAAAGGAGAATGCGTCTTTATATAGGCCTTGAGGGTGTTTAGGGAGGAGGTTAAGATAGAATAGGAATTGATACCACCAAAGCTGCATTAAGGTGGTTCCACCAATGTGGAAGCTCCATTTAATTTTTTTTTTTATAAATTTTTTACTTAATCAAGTTCCATCATAGGTGAGTTGTCTTCATTCTCCCCCCCATAACTTGAGTCCAAGAGATCTCCTATAAAAAAAATAGAGAATTTTTATAAAATAAGATCATATCTAGCAATAATGGAGGAAGAGTAGTGAGAATTCGTACATTACTACTATAATTAAGGATGATTTGAGGGTGATTTCGGAGGGGAATTCTAATGGTCTATTAGCTTGAGAGAGAGGAGAAGAGAGGGGAAAGGGTTGGGAGTCTAATGAATGATGTTTTATGGAAGTGTTGACACCCATAACTGAGAGTGCTATCACTCTCTCCACTTGAACTCTCTTCCTCTTCTACCGATGAGGAACATCCACTTGAGCTCCACTCATCGGGAAGACGTTTCTAGTTCAAGGTTCTCTTGATGCCTACTCTTCAAGTTTTAAACCACCTTTTGATCGTGGCCACCCACCTTACGTGGCCTCAACTCCAAATTCCTTGTTGCCCACCAATCTTGCCTAGCTCCGATGCCCATAAGTCAAGGTCTCCCTAGGATGAGGGGATATCCTTCTCCCTTCACTGGCATCACATAAACATCCACTGCTGCAAAGATTCCAAAAACAGAAACTCTCAAAGCTTTCACTACACCCACACATGTGACCGCATCATTGTTGGCCATCTTTGTCCTAAAGATTGAGGATTCCATTACATCTAAGCCTAATTGATACATAAGCTTTTCTGTCATGACACAAACCTCTTCTCCACTATCAATGTATGTTTTTGGAATCCGTTGAACTTTGATTTGAGCCTCCATTAAATGCACTATATCTTTGAGGCCATATGCCTTGATTGCACTAACCATTTTACCTTGCCTTGCCCTGGTGATTACCATTTTTTACCATTGTCGTCGTAGCTTTGGAGAGGCATGAAGTAGTTGTGGCCAAGTAATTTTTGGCCCTTGAGAGCTCACATCTGCTATCAGATCATAAGGTTGTGTTCGAGAACCCAAAGGGAAGTCGAAGATATCAATTTTAGACCTAGTTCGAGTCTTTCTCTTCTTCCCTTCATCTCTAGGTGCCCGTGATGTACTTGCCTCATTGATTGCTTCCTTTCTCGCCTCAGTTTGCACACATACCCACTTGATAGGCATGGTCTCTACTACATCTACCTTCATCTTACCTCTCGCTATTTCTTCTTGGAGCCTTCTATCCCTGACCACCTTCTCTATTTTTATGACATTAACATTTGGTTAAACAGCATGGGTTTCAGCTTGAACATAAGATGGTTGTAAAATTGCAGGTCATGACTCTTGCTCTTGAGTCCTAGCACGAGGAGGGCTTACTTATTATTGAGGACCTCTGGTAGGGTGATCATATCTTCTAGGGTGAGGACAATTGTACATGCCATGTCCATTTTCTCCACAATTGTAACACAACATCTCCCTTGCTTATTGCCGCATTTGTGGTCGATTCCCACCATTCCCCTTGATAGTTCTTCTTGCACCTTGCACAAGATTCACTCTCAAACCCTCTAGTTGATTAGTAAGATTTTTTATTTGTTGGATCATGTCTTCTTGACCTCTACCAAGGCCTAGTACATTAGATACATTTGGGGAAACTTAAGAGGCTTCCATAGTTGTGATGTTGTTTCCCAAAACTGCTTGTCTAGCTTGGACTTGGTAGAGAATCTTTCGATTCTTTTCCCTAGTGATTCTCAAAGCATCTTCAAAAGTATTTGGAAATTTCACATTTATCTTCTCCCTGAGCAAGGGGTACAAACCTAAAATAAATCGATCCTTTTGAAGGCAGTTTGGAGCTCTCTCACCAGGATTCAGTGAGTCTGACCACTGCCCCCAAAGCTTCAAAAACCCTTCCTCATAAGTTGCATAACCATAAGGATCACTTGATGGAGGGCCAAAAGCCGTTGCCATAACTCTTCAGCTGAGTTAGTTTTTTGAAATCTCTGCAAGAAAGTTGCCTTCAATCCCTCCCATTCAGCTCTTTGGGCCGGATTTAGAGTTTGGACCATATTCTAGCTTCTTCCTTGAGCACCAAAGGAAAAGCCCTCAACTTTAATGCTTCATCATCCCTCCCAGAGACAAGGAAGGCCATCTCAAGGTTGTCCAAAAAATCCACTGCATTTTCCCCATTGGGCCTAAAGAAGCTTGGAAATGCCATGTTACATTACTAGAGTACAAACATGAACACATCTAGACTTGAGTTTTATTTTATGAGACGAAGGATGAATGGGTTCACAGATGCATTGATTTCAGCAAGACGTCTAGGCCCCAGTATCCTTCTAATAATGTCTTGAAATTTAAGATTTGTGCTAGCTACAATATGCACAGTTTGCATGGTAAGAGGTTGGATTGGTCCATACAACTCGCGATGATTCATGAAAAACTATTATAATAAAATAAAGACATGTACATTGAAGGATACATTGTAGTCTAGTATTGGAAAGATTATAGGTTCTGGTGATACAAGAATCTCGCTTAATCTTTCAGCCCCAAAGTACATGACAAGACGCTACTGGAAGAAAATCTTCCTACTGATGCATACATTAACTCGGATGTTTTGTACAGAGTGGAAGGTATTAAAATTCGGGCCATTATTATTATTCATAAGTGGAGACTACTTAAGGGAGTAGAGGGAATGCACTTTCTTGAATTATAAAGGATTTTTCCTAGAGTTTTTCTTTCTGGAACCCACCAACTTTGCTATACAGAGAATTTGCTCACCAGTGATTGTTCTTGCCTTAGTGTGTCCATCCTCAGCGACATATATTTCATAAGGTGTGATGGCCACCTTTTCCAGCACACCCAACCTTCGAGCTAGCAATAGTTGAAGGTAGTCTCCATACTTTGCACCTCTACAAAACTCCACATTGTTCATGCATAGTTGTCCTCCTTTGATGTGGATTAGGCTAGAGAGAGAGAGGGATTTGATGATTTGGAGACGAGGACCCCCTGAAAGGGCCTTCACTTTGTTTGCAAAACCCTCATCACAATTATAAGAACCTAGCAATTGATAGCAACATGATTTTTTTTGTTGTGAGATAATGGAATTTCTAAGGTGAACACCTTTTACCCCCACACGTGTCGTCATTCGATAGGCATACTTCCTTTCTTAGGCTTCCTTGGGAGACCATTGTGGGAGTCATGGACTTTGACCAGCTTCAAAAAGAGTTGGTGAAGGCATTGGAGAAGAGCCACTTGGAGCACTTATTGTAGAGGATGCGCCACTATGTATTGTATCGTCCTGCATAAGGAGCTAGAGAATTGTGGATGAGAATGTCCTCAGCGGGGGCACCAATTTATGACGAAGGAAATTCGGTATGGCAGCCTCTATACTATGCCAAACTCCTTTATGCCACAAAGTGAATGAGGTAGGGCACCACCTAGTCATGGAAGAGCAGACTAGGACACTATGCAAGAGGGAGAGGATCTTGTGAGGGAGAAGAGAGGAAAACTAAGAGAGGGAGAGAGAGAAAGTGAGAGAGAGAGAGAGAGAGAGAACTACAAAAAATAGATGAATCAATAAAACTTAAGAGGGCACAAGAGATGGAGAACCCTCAAGACATAACCAATATACACAATATGGACACCAATAGCATGGGCTTATTACACTATAGAGCATGCATAAGCTATAGTAAGGGAATGAACTACATAAGCTCATGAGAGAGAATGGGGAAGGCTCAATAGGGCTGAAGAAGGCCTCTTGGCTCTCTCTTGCAAATTACAAAGGAGAAGGCGTCTTTATATAGGTCTTGAGGGTGTTTAGGGAGGAGATTAAGATAGAATAGAAATTAACACCACCAAAGCTGCATTAAGATGGTTCCACCAATGTGGAAGCTCCATCTAGATGTTTTGTTGACCAATTTTGTACTTAATCAAGTTCCCTCATAGGTGATTTGTCTCCATTCTTCCCCCCATAACTTGAGTCCAAGAGCTCTCCTATAAAAAATTATAGAGAATTTTCATAAAGTAAGATCATATCTAGCAATAATGAAGAGAGAGTAGTGAGAATTCATACATTACTACTACAATTAAGGAGGATTTGAGGGTGATTTAGGAGGGGAATTCTAATGGTTTATTAGCTTGAGAGAGAGAGAAGAAGAGAGGGGAAAGGGTTGGGAGTCTAATGAATGATGTTTTATGGAAGTGTTAAGTGTGGGGAAGAAAGTCTGGGTCTGTATAAAATTGGGAGGTGGTCTCCACTGCAGTTGGAAAAAGTTAGCGTCCACCATTTTGGCCATATCTCTCGACTCGTAGCTCCAAAAAATTATAAAAAAGTACCAGCCAAAACTTCAGCTCACGCACTATAACTTTCATGTTGATTTTTTTTTTGGATCGAAGTGGAAGTATTGTTAACAAATCTTACAAAATCATGTGCCTGATTTTTATTCCACTAATGCTTCCAAGAAGGGTCCCATTTGTTTGAATTATCATAAGGCTCCAAAGCCATGACATTATGAGCCTCACATAACCTTTGGATGGATCCAAATCCATTTCATGTCTTTTCTTTTCACATTACAGATTTTCCCTTCACCTTCCTCCATTGATCTTTACTCTTCACCCCCCCCTTGGTAAACCGGTCCATGAAATATTTCCATCCAATGATTTCTTGGATTTCCCAAGAGGTTGTTCCCACCCTTTTCTTTATTTCAAACCTCCAAAAGTACAAAAAATCAAAAAAGTGTTAGACAAATATTTTTTTGTGATTTTCTCGTATCAGTATTCAATTTGTAAATAACCCCTTTATATTACACCAATCTATATGTAAAAATTATATAAATTGGTATTTTAAGAATAGCTTATTTTGAACCCATGTGATGCATAAATATATTCATGAGTAACTTACCCGAGCATTATGTATGGACTTCCAATGATTATATCTAATAGTTGAGATACCATTCCTAGAGTTTATCTTACCAAGTCTCCCATGAAAGCCTAGAAACCTTCTAGCCTTCACTCCACCAATAGATGACTTTTTGGGGACACAATTGCCATCCTTAGACTTTCGAAGATTTGGGGACATGCAATATAGGCAAGGAGATCTCAAGTTGGCTCCCATTAATACATTGTACATACATTTGAGTGTCTTTAAGTCACCATCTATATGCCACTCAATCTTATACTTTCCAAATCCTTCAACAAATAGCTCTTCTCTTGCTTGTTGTCTCTTAATAACATCAAGTATTGGTGTTCGATGAAAAACCCAATACAATATATAAAAATCCTCTATATCTACTTTGAATGCTCCTAGCCACAAGATGTTGTATTCCGATTGAATACTAAATGAGATTGAGTGATTGCAGTGATCTGATGAAAGTGCTCTATTCATCAAGGTAAAAGAGACCCTCTCTAGTTTTATGCATTTCAAAATCTCACTTTTATCAAGTTTAACCACAAATCTAGCCACTTATTGTGCCTCTTCTAGTGACATCATAGAATTTGATCATTAAACATTGTAGGGTGGAAAAGTCAAGGAAAATATTATTAAACTCATTGAATACAACTTTCTTTTTCTTGCGCTTGAACCTAGCCTTGATATGGAAAGGCTCACCCAAAATCTCCATCACTTTGTTATTCACTCTCTGTCTAATAGTTCTAATCACAAATAGTCTTAGAAATATGCAATTGTGTACTTGTCCTTGCTTCATATTTGATTGTAAAAGATGGAAAAGTTGTATATAGGCATCTCGACTGATACCAATACTATCTAGTGTCTTTTGTACTAACTCACTATCCAAATAACGATTCTTTATAAATGACTTCAAGCATTGTTTACTTGCCTTTTTAAATTTCTTCCTCTCCAAAATATCTTTTGAAACTATTGAAGAAAGAAGATGATAATAAAATTGAGATGCTTTTAAAGAATCTCTTTCACTTGCATTCGGTTGAAGAAGAGGCTTAAACAAAATCAACATCACACATCAATACAGTTAATTATAAACAAAACCATATTTAGTATTTTTAAAGTGAAAAAAATATATCTTATTGCTTGGATTCTTTTATTACAACCACCTCCTCCTTGTTTGAGACTCTCAATATTTTTAAGAGCCTTTTTTCGATTTTGAAGGCCTAAAAGAGTTTACCTTTGTTGATAAGATTTGATGTGTTTCTCCAATGAATAAATCCTCTGCTGACAGTCCTCTAGCTTCTGCAACAACTCATTGTTATGTTTTAATAAAAGATGATTCTCCAATCCGAGGACATCCTTTTCTACAACCAAGTTAAGTGTATAACCCAGAAACCCATTACAACCATCACCAATGAACCTCAATAATGCATAGTTATTATAAGAAGATGGAGTGCTATTTTTGCTAGGATCTTTTGGATATAGCCTACTATCTAACCAAAGATAAAGACTCTTCTTTCCTTTAAACACGTGTATATATTTCATAGACTCCATAATAGTAATGGGTTTGCTCTCTTCCTTATTGGTTCATACTCACTATCCAACTCAATATGAAGATGATAGAGATGTATTTTACTAGAGCTATAGAGATAATTGGATGACTGATCCATAGCTAAGGATGTGATCATAAGATTGGATTGAAAAACTATGTGAATCAGAAATAAGAAGAAAAACAAAGAAGAAACTAGTAAGGATGGGAAAGAAAGAAGGGAGTGAGAATGGAGGGAAGTAATCAAACATTTAAAAAAATTCAAATTGAATATTAGTTTTCACTTTAATGAGGATGAGTAAGATCTTCATTATGACAATATTTGTCACCTTTATAGTGGCATGAGTTTCTAGGTTTGATGTCACCACGAGAATATCACAATAGTGACTTATTAACAATTTTTTATATATTTACTTACCAAAATATAAATATTTTTAAAAATTTAAAAAATAATTTTATTTTTGAAAATATTTTCTCTCTCTAGGATTTCTTAGAGGGCATTTTGGAGACCTCCAAACTCCCCTAATGTCCTCCAACTACTAATGAATTGTCTCAGAAATGATCACTCTATCCTGCAAATCATGTGTATCCAACACTTCATCAATTTCCCTTCAAGTCCTTGCATCAAGTAAAACATAAGCTTCATAAACCTCTTAAGATGCATTAAGAAAATCTATAGATTCTATGGTGGCTGATTCTTCCACTATAGGATCTTCCAAGACATCCATGGCTATCTCAATATCGTTGCAACTTATACCCCAGTTATTTGCCCTCTCCCTTGCTATCCTGTTTTTGCTCTTACCCAACCTCTTCCATAATATGCTTGGGAGGAGGTAACTGATTTGCAGCTTTAGGAGGATCCACACTTCTTCTTCTCACTCTCTTAGATATCCATGCATTATCTTCATCTCTCTTTTGTTTCTCTTCCACAAGTACATCCATGTTTTATCCTTTTGCTAAATATGTATCCACTAAATATGCATCTATTGGTGATTCCTAGCCAGTTATCTCATGAATGTCTTGCCGTGCATGAGACATTTCAGTATCAACAACTTTTATCTTTTTAATGGCATGCAAAGTATGCGACCATATTACAGCCTTCAAACCAACCATCACTTGGTCATTGTTAAACCTCAGCACAAGAAAAAAGTAGAAAAGTGCAAGTCAAGACCTTAAAGAGGTGGCCCAAAAGTAAATTGGACACAACGGAAGAAACAAGTAGGGAAATGGCCAAAAGTGGTGGAAAAGTCTCAAAAGCTAAGTCAAAGGCAGAAGCGCATTCTTAAATGCAAGGTGCCCCTAAAACATTTTGTAGAAGAGCACCAGGCTCTCTCTTATGCAAATTATAAAGGTAGATGAGTAGTAGAAAGGAAGCTAGGAAGATAGGAGGACAATGGGAAAAATGGCCTAGGGCCGGCCATGTAAAAAGGGATGAGGAAATCACCGCCCAAAAGGAATTTAGGGTTTTGTATATAAAGTTGAAAAGAAAATGAGAAGCTCATTATTTGGTGTTTGGCTAAAGTGGTCTCTTCTTCTCCTGTTATCTTCTCTTCTTCTTACTTTATTATGCTTATGCTTGAGAGAGGGAGTGTGAGAGGGTGAGGGAGTGAGTGTGTGAGGGTGAGGGACTAAAGTGGAGAAGCTCTTTATCTTCTCATCTCTTCTTCTCTTCTTTTTTTCTCTCATCTCTCACGCGCGACTATGGAGAATGGAGCAAGGTGGAATATCGAAGATACTTGAGCTTGCATCTCTAATTATGGAGCATTAGGAGGTCTTGAGGGAGGAGGCTACTCCATTGAGCATCTAGGTAAGCTCACTACACTCGTAGGATCAAAGGCCCATCGACTAGGTGAGAGATAGCCAATTATGCTCACTTGAAACACTTGAAACAATAAGTGGTCCGTGGGTCTTGGCGGTCAAGCATGAGATTTCACTACATTTTGGTTCCATTGCTGGGACAAGCAAATTCAAGGTTGAGCACTTGCATGCTTCAAATCAAGCGCCAAAGTAGGGTTCCAGTGCTTTTTGTAAGTAGGAGATTTCAGAGTTTAATCATTAAAAAAAGTAACTATTTTGTGTTTTAAATGATTTGGGACGTAGGAGAAATCATTTCAGTACTTTGGTTGTTTTTTGTTGCATTTAGAGCTCCATAGGATTTGGAAATCAAAGCATATCATTCTAGGATTGCTGTTGTAAATAGGCCCAAAAAAGGAGCAAAAAAGGGGCAAAAATCTGCTAGAAAAGCAAGAGCAAGCATGGGGCAACCCTGGGGTATCGGCCCAAGGGTATAAGACCCCAAGGAAGGGGAGAGGAAGAATCATTTCTAGTATAGTTGTGTGAGTGAGAGAGAGAGATTCAAGTTTTGTGATAGGGCACTGTGGGAGTTAACTCCTTGATCATCGCATACAGGCATTTCCATCATCCCACACGTTCTTGTAAAGTTTAATAGTAAGTGCTTGCTGCCTTGGATTGAATCGAGCAAATTTATGCCTTGTCAATGAACTCATCACACAGAATCAGCCCATCCCATTCCTAGAATCGGACAATCGGCCTAGCTAATTGCATTGGAAGCAAATCTACCGGTTCGATTCGAACGACTGAAAATCGGACCGTTGTTGTGCCATTATGTGGACATAGTGTGAAAAACTCTGGAGTGCATCATCACCTGACTTTCTTATTGGTCTAGAGAGTCAATATCATATGAGTCATTAGTTCTAGTGTCCATGGCATGGATGGTTCAAAAATACTACGTTTTTGTACAATTTTAGTCTATTTTTGATATTATTTATTGTAAATATCCTAAAAATCTAAAAAACCTTCTAGAATAGGGTGGTATGCAAAAAGAGGCTACGTTTTCAACTAGTCTTGGGATTTTTCATAAAAAGAAAGATGGGAAAATCGCACGCGTCGGGATTGCAGTTGACAGGTAGCAAACATCACTTTGAACTAGAAAAAGGAGAGAACTCGAAGTTTCTGGACTAGGTATTGTGCAAGTCACTAAAAGGATATAGGGGAATAGTGACATCTATTTTTTATGCAAATCAATGGCGTCGCTATTTGCATCGCTATGTGATGCAAATAGCGACGATACTCAGACGAAAAAAAGCGGGCTGAAACCCGAGTGTGGCATTTTATGCAAAAGAGCGAAAGAGGGAGTCAAAGAGAGACCCACCACTTTCAAGGGCGCAGCGTTTCGATGGTATGAGAGACAAGCAACATGAATTTTTTGCACATGGGACGACCTGAAGTTGGCCTTCCTCACTAAATTCAGGCGTGAAGGTTTTGAAGAGTGGATGCGAGAGGAGTTCATGAACCTAAGTCAGTCCTCTAGTGAAAGAGTAGAAGCTTATGTCTCGCAAATGGAATCCATCCTAAAGAGATAGACTAACCATCATTTGGATGAAGGTATCTAGAAAGGAGTGTTCCTTAGAGGCCTACAACCAAAAGTTCGCAAGTTCGTGGAATTGAGAAGACCAGTCAATCTGCAAACTATAGTGGAAGGTGCAAGATTGTATAACGAAGTTGAAGTAAGGCTGTTAATGACTCCAAGAAGAGGAGTCTTACCTCCCTCTATGCCAGGAATGGTATAGCCACCAAATGCAATTCCAGGGATAGTTCCCTACCCCTATCCCCAAATGCAAATAGTGCCCTAGTATAATGTACCTAATCCACTGTGGTCACCACAGACGATAGTGCCTCAAATGATAGTTCAACCACAACAATAGTGGCCTCAAACAGTTCCTCCGATGATGACTCAACAACAGTGGAACCCTACCAACTGGATTAAACAACCCCAAGTCTCAGTAGGAGCTCTGAATCAAAACCAAAACACAGGACCTTCTGGATCAACCCAACTAGTGTATGCAGTAATTACAGAAGCTTCCCAAAACCCTACTACAAGCACTTCATGAGGTGAAAATCTAAAGGATTACTTATCCAACTCAGTTGCAAGTATCAAGAAAGAGCTTCTGGATGTGATTACAGAGCAGCTACAGACGCTGAAGGTGAATACTGCTAATATATCCACTCCTATGGGAGTTGGAAGAGATGTGATGCGCTCTAATACATGGTGCGAAAAGTGTCATCAAGTGGGACATTTAGCCATTGGATGTGATGCGCTCTAATACATGGTGCGGAAAGTGTCATCAAGCGGGACATTTAGCCATTGAATGTACCCGAAAACCAACTATTCTTGGAGCCTTTTGTTCCTACTATTTGCAGAAGAACCATATAGAGGATATTTTCTCTCTGAAAGAGATGCACGAACGAAGACAAAAGGATGAAAATGCAAGATTTAACTTGCTAGAATCCAAAATGACAACACAGGATATTGGACCAAAGCCTAGGGAGTTTGATCCTAATTTTGGTCCAATTTCCCTCTCAAAGTTAAAGAGGACGATAGTCTAGCAGTGGTTAGAGATCAGAGATGGAATGTTATAGGTGTGGAGAAAAGGGTCATATCTCTCCAAATTGTCCAAATCCTTGAAGATCTGTGGATTACAAGCCCTTACACAGTCGATACAAAGGAGAAGGCCACACTGCAAAGGACTATCCAAGTCCAGCCCCCGTCAAGGCCAATGCTACTGATAGCGAACAGAAGGTACAAGAGTCTGCCTCCAATTTGGTAGAATTGAAAGTTGCCATTGTCGTATTGTTGCGCATTCGAGGTGTGAAAACCACCCAAAAGTTGTGCGTGTGATTTGATACTTTGTACATACTTAGTTGTTATGTTTGCTCTTTTATTCTATGCTAAAGACGGAGAAGAACAAGGAGTTTTGGTAGACTGGTAACTCGAGATGCAATCTCGTGGACCACTTTGATTGTGACCAAGGGTTTGTTTGAAAGCCTGTGGCAGTATAGGAGCATTCCCAATGGGCCAAGAGATACATGCTGAGATCATCCTAAGGGGCCTAGAAAGAGACCCTATTTTTGGTGACATGCTCGTGGACATGTATGGAAAATGTGGCTTTATCAAGGAAGGATGAGAAGCATTTGAGAAATTGACTGTCCATGATGTTATATCGTGGACAATAATGCTAGATGCCTATGTTCATAATCGTGAAGGTGATATGGCTATGCGATGCTATGAGGAGATGCAACATCAAGGGGTGCATGCCAATTCTATTACATATATTATCTGCTTGAAAGCTTGTGCAACCATAGGAACAAGACAAGGTCGTAAGCCTGACTTATATGATCCAGACAAGCCGTTGTAGACCAAGGAGCAATCTGATGCAAGTGCAGGACTAAGGAGACTGACATCTCTGAGGAAGGGATATGATGATCATTTCTGGGAGGGAAATGCTCCTGATCTTCACCCTGTATGGACTCTTGATGCTACATTGATGGGCGAAAGTCCTCAGCGTCAAGCCGTGGGATCGTATTGGGCCTGTTGGTCGCAATGAGGCCAAATCTGAGGGACGCTAATTTGGTGTGGCACGAAAAGGAAGGAAAAAGAGGCTTTTTTGGGGAAAAAGGAGGAGCTTTTTTTGAATTGGAAAGGGGGGGGAAATACGGTACTCTACGGCTGGACGAGGAGAAAAATAGACTAATGAGGAAGAAACAGGGGGGAGCTTTTTCAATTGGGGGAGATATACTGTACTTTGCGGCTCAATAGGGGACTGGTTTTTTCGACGACTTTGATGAACAGTATGCTTTGAATGGAAGGAGAGAAGATTGATTAATGAAGCATAGCGAAGCGAGGAGCTCTACGGAAAATTTGGTGGAATCAGGGGAGCTCTAAAGGGGATCTCGGAGGCGACGAAGAAGAGAGAGCTATTGCTAGCTTTAAAGCTAGTGATGGAAGACATGGACGCTGCTGTGGGAGAGGAGATTGGATGAAGCGAACGCTGCTATGGGAGAGGAGCTGGGAGGTCGAGAAGAAGAGATGCATACATAACACTCAAAACGAAGGCATTGTTATAGATGAAGAAATGCTAATCGAGGGGAAAAGACATTGTCTTTGATGGTTGCTGTAACGAATCAGAGATCAACATGAAATAATGGAAATCAGAAGTTTAAAGGATTATAAGACATCGGCTTGCCACGCAGAGATAGTTGGGGCCATGCGTTTAGGATTGGGTGACTTCGGTCATCACCTTCAGTGTCAACATCGAAACAGATAGGGGGTTCAGAAAGCAAAATCAGAATTCCATCTACCTCTACCTCCTGCTTTTTCTCAACTCTGCAAAAGCTTTTGGACTCGGTGACACAGCTCACACAAAAAGAAGAGTTCCTCATCAGTCGTAAGGGCTCAAGAAACCTCGGTAGTACCCCGGGGCATATCCGTCTCTCAACCTCACTCAATTGAAGAGTTTGCATACAGGTAGCAGGAGTCATAGACGACTTACTGTTGAGGATCCTGTAATTGTTGAATACATCACTTGTTATATTGCTGGTCTACAGCAAAAGTACACATAAAGTGGAGAAGTAAGATCATTTGGCATCTCTACATTGATTGTAGGATTTGATCCATACACAGGAGTACCAGCTCTGAATTAAACAGACCCGTCTGGAATATTTTCAGCGTGGAAAACCAAAGCGACGTGATCTGGAGCAGCTGCTTGAGGAGTTCTCATCTCCATAGCCTGCAAGTCGAGGGCCCAGAAGTTGTTTTCTTTCCGTCGCGTTTATAACCTTATTATACAATTGTTCTTGCATAGCAGCTTGCCTTTTCTTCGCTCTGTTCCTCTGGCTTTCATCATCATCCATCAACACAGGATTGCCTCTTGATTTCCATCGCCTGCCATGACTTTGCTGTTCTATGAAAAGCTTCTTCACCAGTGAGACTGCTATTCAACACGCTATGATAAAACCTTGGAATCCTTGTCGAGGCATATCTTTGTTACCAAGAAGAGAATTCAACCATTTCAACTGCTTGGAGTTTGAGAAAGAACAGTCAGTCACTGCTATTAGCAATGCCTGTCCTGTGGAAAACTGATGAATAGAAGAAAATCTATGTGATATAATTGGAATGACCTGTGGAAAGCCTATTGATTCCCTTCTGAAGAATCTCCTATGCTTAAACATACCATTACTTTTTGCAATTCCCTCTTGGCAGATATAAGTGAAGTGTCTTCAGCAGAGGTGTGCCCTGTGCTCGATATTTACTAGTATCCCTTACAGATCAGAGAATGTCATCTGCTTCTTTTGCTTTTCTTGATACCAAACATTCATCCACTGTTACCTCCCCTGTTCTCCCCACTGTTTTCTATATGAAGGATAACTTCTAAGCAAAGGTCATTCAGATTATGTCCTGTATGAAACTGATGATGCATATGGAATTTTTTTTTTCTTTACTACAAACAAAAGACTACTGAGCTGTTGCTGTTACAGAAACATGTTGATATTAAAGATTGATGGCTAGGGTCAAATGTTGTATAATCTACAAAGAAACAAGAAAAGCTTAATGATAAAGGACCTGGTTTACAGAAAAGGCATTATGGAAGCAAAGAGTTAGAAGGACTGCAAATTCTGTCCCTGTCAAATGTGAACTGAATGGACATACTATCCTGAATAGCCTGTTCTTGCTTGTTTGATCTTCTATCCTGAAATTAAACAAGGACTTCTGTGGTCGCGACTTGGCTTTCAAAACCCTTCGACATCTTTGGTGAACCCGACGTGAAAGCGTCGCAGAAATTTCAGGATGGGAGATACTTCAGCCTCCATTTCAGCTTCTTCTACAGTTCCAGCTGCGTCTACTTCAGCTCCATCAATGGCTGCAGCGTCAAGTACTTCAATAGAGGATCTAAAGAAGATTTTGCAAAATATGTCCATGTATATGCAGCTCCAAAATCAGCAAACACAATTGTATATGCAGCAGCAACAACAATTGCATCAACAACAGTTGTCTCAGCAAAGGCAACTCTATTCGGAGCAGGAGAATGCAAACACCGTGACTAAGGCTATTGAAGCAGTTGAGAATGAGAAGAAGCTATTTGACGGGCATAATGTTTCAGCATATTTGAAGACATATGAGATCAAGATGGGGTTTTTTGGAGTTCCTGCTGGACTTATGAGTAAGTACTTTCTTCGTCTTGTCGCACCTGCTTTGAGGACAAAAGTGACTGATCTTTTTATTCAAAATACACATTGGCAAGATTTTAAGAAGGCCTTGAAAGAAGAATACTTCCTTGAGGACTTTGGTATGGCTACTCGGCGGTCATTCCGAGAGTGGGTCTACATGCCAAACAAAGATCTAGCTGCTTCGGAGTTGATTCGAGAATTCGAAGAGAGGTATAGTCAGCTTGATGCCATTGAACAAAGAGCATTGGATGTTGAAAAAGTTGAGCTTTTCTTGCAAGCTGCAGATCCTGCTCTTCAAGAAGAATTGGGTGAGCTTCTTGAGAATCGCACGAAGCCTATGGGTCTTAAATTGATTAGCAGGATGCTCAGGATGCAGTCTCGACTTTGAATAAGAGGAGGATATGGAAGACTCGCCTACAGAATGGTTCCATGACACCTACACCATCATCAGCTCCTATGCCTGCTTCTATCCCTATTATTTCTTCTCCTCCTCAGCCAGTTTCTTGGCCTATGCCAGTGCCTACTGTTTCCAATCCACCTATTTCTCCTGTTCCACGACCGATGCCTACACCTTCTCCTCCAAAACCATCCGCTCCATCGGTGCCTACTTCTCTTGATGACATAATCAAAGGCATCATAGATTTGACACTAGAGTCTGTTAAAGCGGAGTTGGTGGGAAAGTTGAAGGAGTAGTTTGCTTCGACTGCACCTACTACTTCTTCTAGTGCTCCTACTGCACCTAGGAGTGCTCCTAGTGTACCTAGGAGAGATCGGAGATGTATTTGGTGTGATAGTACGGACCATCAGCATTGCAGGGATTGTGAATCTTTTCAGGATGCAAGGAGGAAGAATTTGGTATATTGGGGGCAAGATGGTAAGATTTGGTTGACTGAGACAGGAGCTCCACTTGCTACCAACTTTGGTAAAGGTGGAATGAAGAAGTTAGTGGATGACATGGCTGCGCATACTTCTTATGTGACAGCTAGAGGTGATGCTTCTGCATATAGAGTCCAGATTGAGAAGGGATCAGAGACTCAGTCAGCGCTACAGACTTATGCTATGGAGACTGCAAACAAGGGGAAAATTCAGCAAACTGTTTTGACTAGTGCAGGCTCTAGCATCAGATCAGAGACAGGTTGGGACTCGCCTATTAACAGGTACTCTATTTATGCTTATTTGTCTAAGTCTCATGGTGCTGATGTACTTGTTGAGGAGAAGTGTAAGAGGGATGAAGAAAATCCAAGTGCAGCTAAGAAGACTAGAGGGGGTGAGTTTGTTACTCCACCTACTGCAGGACCGTCTTCACGATCATGGCCAGATCGACAGATGGAGGATGCTCAAAAGAGAGAAAAGAGGCAAGAGCCTAGAGAGAGAAAGCAGCCAGGGTTCAGATTGATGCCCGATATTGAGACATCTACAGACATGAAGAAAATCTTTAATGATAAGATACTTGGCAGTGAGGTGACTTTCACTATTTTTGAGATTTTGGGCATCTCAAAAAGAGAGTTTCAGGATCAGTTTCAGGAGATCTTGAAGAGGAAAAGACATGCATTATCTACCACTGATACACAGGGAGTTTTGATTGGGGAGTTGGATGAGGATGAGGATGAGGTTATGGTCGATAATGCTTCTGTTTTTCCACAGGTAGAGAAGAGGGTTCAGCCTATGCATTATGCTGAAATTGATGAGCCTGTCATGATACCGCATAGTCACTTTTCACAGAGCCATTGGGCTAGGGCAACTACAGAGACGATGGTAAAGATTGGAGAGAAAAAGGGCAATTACAGATGGCCTATGGATGTAGAGCATGGGTGGCGTATGAGAGCCGCTAATAACACTGCAGGTGATTTGTATGCTGCTTGTCCTAGTGTCAGGGTTTCTATTGGTGATGTAGATGAGGATTTTCATTTCTTTGTGTAGGATTCATGCTCTTATCCCATAATTCTTGGTCAGCCATTCATCACAGAGATGCGCATGGAAACAAAGGTCATGGATGATGGATCTGCTTATGCACGGATTCGCAGTAAAGATGGTATGAGAGCAGTTCAGTTTATGACTATATGTTTGAACCATGTTAGAAACAGGGATACTCTCAGAGATGCACCTTTGCCCACTGTGAGGGATTCGGGTTTTTCATTAGGTACCGCCGTTTTGCGAGACGACGGTGGTACAGAGGAGAGGAGATTGGAGTTCTCGCCTCCTGGCAACGGTGTTTTCTCCTCCGATTTTGTTGGGATTTTAGCAAACAGTTCGATGAGCTATCAGAAGACTTCTAGGTTGCCTAGAGCTGCTAGGCAGTATATATGCAGGAAGGAGAAAAATTTGAAAAATGCAGGAATTTTGGAGGATGATGAGCACATAGATGGGATGTATGACAGTGTGATTTGTGCAGATACGATGACAGAGATGGGAGACATGCTAAAAACTGATATGCAGAATTGTCACAGTAATGTATTAGTGCAATCCCTGGACATGTTTCATGAAATTGCAGATTTTGTGTCACAAATTGAGTCAGAGGTTGAGGTAACTCAGCAAAGAGTGTTGAGTGCTGAAGAAATTCAGCAAACAGAGTTTCCAGCTGGTTATGATCAGCTTTCAGAGACACAGAGGGCTGAAAACTTTCAGCCAACAGAGTTTACTACTGAAATATTTCAGCATTCAGAGTTTGGGGCTATTTCTACGCAGTCCATAGAGCAGAGGGCTGAGAATATTCAGTCATTGGTGTGCAGAATTGCTGATTTACAGCAAGATTTATGTAATGCAGAAGAGCATAATGAAGCCAGGGTTGACACGAAATACAAAACTGTGGATAAGAAGGTGAAGCCGGTTGCTGTACCGCTTCCACCTGATAGTGACCAGCAAATAGAGAGGGCTGCTAAACAGCAAATTTTGAGGAATCCGGAGCATATTGGTCATAAATTTTCAGCAGAGACTCTTGCTCAATTGAAAATTGAAAATGGTGATTTCTTGTTACCCATAGAGAAGCAATGCTTTCAGGAGATGCTTGAGCGTCATGGAAAGGGATTTGCTTTTTTCCCACATGAGATTGGATGTGTGAATCCTGATATTGTTGCTCCTATGGTCATTTTTACTATTCCTCGTATCCCATGGAATCTCCGACCTATTCCAGTGCCTAAAGCACACTTGCCAAAGCTGATTGATTTATTGAATGAGAAAATCAGGATGGGAATCCTTGATCCTTCATCTGCACCATACTCAAACAGGTGGTTTACAGTTCCAAAGAAGAATGGTACTCTCCGATTTATTCAAGACATGCAGCCAATGAACAGAGTTACTATCAGGAATGTTGGTATAGGTCCAGTTGTGAATGAGTTTGCAGAGGCATTTGCTAGACGTGCCATCTATTCTTTGGGTGATTTGTATTCGGGATATGATCAGTTTCAGCTGGCTTTGGAAAGCAGGGACATAACCACCATGAGAACTCCTATTGGGCTTGTCAGGATGTGTACCTTGCCTCAAGGTGCCACTAATTCTGTTGCGCATATGATGAATGCCATGCATAAGGTCCTTCGTGATTACATACCTCAGCTTACCATGCCTTTCTTGGATGATGTGCCTATTAAGGGGTGTGCAGAAGAAGAGAAGAATGAGAGCCTAAATGAGCAGGGATGCAGATACTTTGTGGCTGATCATATTTCAGCATGTGAGAAGATTTTGGTTAGGTTAGAAGAAGTGAACTTGACACTTTCAGGGCAAAAATCTGTTTTTGGAGTGAATGAGGTTGTCATTGTTGGGCATATGTGTGGATATTATGGCAGGAAACCCTCACCTGATAAGGTGAATGCTATAGGCAAGATTGCGGAGTATTGTTCTACTACTTCAGAGGTACAGATATTCATTGGTGCTTGTGTGTTTTATATGATTTGGATACCTCACTTTGCACACATAGCAGATTGTTTGTATCAGTTGCTTCGAAAGGGGCAGAAATTCTTTTGGGATGAGAGCCATACTAGAGCCATGCGGAAATTGAAGAAGTTATTGCAAAATGCTCCTACTCTTAGGAAAGCGGATTATAATTATGAAAGGCCTATTGTATTGACAGTTGACACTAGTCCAATTGGCATAGGTTGGGCTGTGGGTCAAGATGATGCAGATGGAAATAGGTATACTATTCGGTTTGGGGCGAAAGTCCTAAATGAGAGACAGCGGAGATATCCGCAAATTAAGAGGGAGTTATTGGGGATTGTCACGGCTCTCAAATGTGACAAGGAGTACTTTATTGGAGCTTCAGTTGTAGTAGAGATAGATTGCTTGCCATTGATTGGTATGATCACGAGTTGCTCTACTCCGGATATAGCTATGTTGAGATGGATTGCATACATCAAGTCATTAAATCCGGAATTTAAACACATAGTAGGGAAGGATAGTCCAGTGGCAGATATGTTGTCTAGAGCCAGATATGATGATGAGGAGACTCTACTTGCAGAAGAGGATGATGCAGAAATTTCAGCCACTATGGTTGATCATGTTTGTCATGTCTATGATATTGTGGCTTTCACAGAAGAACTCTATGTTGGAGATTGGTTGCAGATTGGCAGGTACCTTAGTACACTAAGCAAAAGAGATGAATGGACAGATGAAGAGTTCAAAAAGATCAGAAGGAAAGCCTATGGTTATTTTCTCAAGGATGGATTTCTTTGGAAGCATCCGAAGAAAAGAGGCGGATTACCTTTGCGGGTTGTCTGCGATAGAGGGACACAGTTACAGGTGATGAGGGAGTTTCATGAGAGTCCTTGGGCTGGTCATAGAGGAGTGTGGGCTACTTATGAGAAAATCAAGGAGAAATATTGGTGGAAAGGCATGTACAGAGATGTTTCTCACTTTGTTGAGACTTGCAGAGACTGTCACATGTATTCAGTAGTGCGTCATCGAGATGAGCTTCATTCGACCTATCCGCTATGCATTCATTATAAGTGGGTAGTTGATTTGGTTACCATGCCTATGGGTCTATGGCAGATGAGGTACATTGTTTTGGCTAGAGAGGATCTTACCAATCATGTTGAGGGCGGATCTTTGAGAACAAAGACCACTAGTGCAGTGTGTAAGTTCTTATTGGAGGAAATTTTCTGCAGGTATGGTTGTGTGGGTAAGATCACTGTGGATCGTGGTGAATTGGATGCAGATGAAGCTAGGGAATTTTTCTCTCAGCTAGGAATCAAGTTGGCTCTAACCACAGCATATAATCCAGAGGGAAATGGGAAGAGTGAAAGAGGGCATCCGCCGATAGTGAAAGCATTAGCCAAAGCATGCAGAGGACAGATTGGAGAATGGCCGAGACTTCTACCATTTGCTTTATGGGCTGATCGTACGACTCATAGTGTTACCACAGGATATATGCCTGCAGAGTTGATGTATGGTCAGAAACCGGTTATGCCGACTGAGACTTGTGCTTTGACTTGGTCAATTTTACCTTGGCAGGAGGATTTGACGAGAGAGGAGCTCTTAGCTCTTCGGATTCGACGGTTGGAGAGGAGACCTGAGGATATTCAGCTAGCTATTGACAGGTTGAAGGTTGCTAGACTAAGAAATAAGGACAGGTTTGACAGCAGGCATCGCTTGCGGCCAAGAGCAATAGAAGAGGGAGATTGGGTATTGGTCTTTGATAGCAGCCTTGAAAATCAGCATACTGCACTTCGGAAGATGGTGAAAAGATGGTTTGGGCCGTACATAGTCAGACATGTCTTTGATAATGCAACATATGAGCTGACTGAATTGGATGGGACAGTGCTTAGAGTGCCTATTGCTGGAAAAAGAATCAAGATTTTCAAGAAAATAGATGATGAGGATTATGCATTGGAAGAATTTTCAAGAGAAGAGCAACGACAAGAAACTCCGATGGAAGAGACAGATGATATGATAGATAATCTTGTTGATCTACCGGAAATGCATAATGAAGAGATTGATCTGTTTGTGGATCTTGATGATAATGATCATGAAGAGTTGGCCCATCCGGAGGATGCGCAGTATTAGAGGGGGTGGATGTCGTATTGCTGCGCATTCGAGGTGTGAAAACCACCCAAAAGTTGTGCGTGTGATTTGATACTTTGTACATACTTAGTTGTTATGTTTGCTCTTTTATTCTATGCTGAAGACGGAGAAGAACAAGGAGTTTTGGTAGACTGGTAACTCGAGATGCAATCTCATGGACCACTTTGATTGTGACCAAGGGTTTGTTTGAAAGCCTGTGGCAGTATAGGAGCATTCCCAATGGGCCAAGAGATACATGCTGAGATCATCCTAAGGGGCCTAAAAAAAGACCCTGTTGTTGGTGACATGCTCGTGGACATGTATGGAAAATGTGGCTTTATCAAGGAAGGGCGAGAAGCATTTGAGAAATTGACTGTCCATGATGTTATATCGTGGACAATAATGCTAGATGCCTATGTTCATAATCGTGAAGGTGATATGGCTATGCGATGCTATGAGGAGATGCAACATCAAGGGGTGCATGCCAATTCTATTACATATGTTATCTGCTCGAAAGCTTGTGCAACCATAGGAACAGGACAAGGTGGTAAGCCCGACTTGTATGATCCAGACAAGCCGTTGTAGACCAAGGAGCAATCTGATGCAAGTGCAGGACTAAGGAGACTAACATCTCTGAGGAAGGGATATGATGATCATTTCTGGGAGGGAAATGCTCCTGATCTTCACCCTGTACGGACTCCTGATGCTACATTGATGGGCGGAAATCCTCAGCGTCAAGCCGTGGGATCGTATTGGGCATGTTGTTCACAATGAGGCCAAATCTGAGGGATGCTAATTTGGTGTGGAACGAAAAGGAAGGAAAAAGAGGATTTTTTGGGGAAAAAGGAGGAGCTTTTTTTGAATCGAAAAGGGGGGGAAAATACGGTACTCTGCGGCTAGACGAGGAGAAAAATAGACTAATGAGGAAGAAACAGGGGGGGAGCTTTTTCAATTGGGGGAGATATACTGTACCCTGCGGCTCAATAGGGGACTGTTTTTTTCGGTGACTTCGATGAACAGTATGCTTTGACTGGAAGGAGAGAAGATTGATTAAGGAAGCATAGCAAAGCGAGGAGCTCTACGGAAAATTTGGTGGAATCAGGGGAGCTCTAAAGGGGATCTTGGAGGCGACGAAGAAGAGAGAGCTATTGCTAGCTTTAAAGCTAGTGATGGAAGACATGGACGCTGCTGTGGGAGAGGAGATTGGATGAAGCGAACGATGCTATGGGAGAGGAGCTGGGAGGTCGAGACGAAGAGATGCATACATAACACTCAAAACGAAGGCATTGTTACAGATGAAGAAATGCTAATCGAGGGGAAAAGACATTGTCTTTGATGGTTGCTGTAACGAATCAGAGATCAACATGAAATAATGGAAATCAGAAGTTTAAAGGATTATAAGACATCGGCTTGCCACGCAGAGATAGTTGGGGCCATGCGTTTAGGATTGGGTGACTTCGATCATCACCTTCAGCATCAACATCGAAACAGATAGGGGGTTCAGAAAGCAAAATCAGAATTTCATCTGCCTCTACCTCCTTCTCTTTCTCAACTCTACAAAAGCTTTTGGACTCGGTGACACAGCTCACACAAAAAGAAGAGTTCCTCATCAGTCGTAAGGGCTCAAGAAACCTCGGTAGTACTCCGGGGCATATCCGTCTCTCAACCTCACTCAATTGAAGAGTTTGCATACAGGTAGCAGGAGTCATAGAGGACTTACTGTTGAGGATCCCATAACTGTTGAATACATCAATTGTTATATTGCTGGTCTACAGCAAAAGTACACATAAAGTGGAGAAGTAAGATCATTTGGCATCTCTACATTGATTGTAGGATTTGATCCATACACAGGAGTACCAGCTCCGAATTAAACAGACCCGTCTGGAATATTTTCAGCGTGGAAAACCAAAGCAATTGAAAACCAAAGCGACGTGATCTGGAGCAGCTACTTGAGGAGTTCTCATCTCCATAGCCTGCAAGTCGAGGGCCCAGAAGTTGTTTTCTTTCCGTCGCGTTTGTAACCTTATTATACAATTGTTCTTGCATAGCAGCTTGCCTTTTCTTCGCTCTGTTCCTCTGGCTTTCATCATCATCCATCAACACAGGATTGCCTCTTGATTTCCATCGCCTGCCATGACTTTGCTATTCTATGAAAAGCTTCTTCACCAGTGAGACTGCTATTCAACACGCTATGATAAAACCTTGGAATCCTTGTCGAGGCATATCTTTGTTACCAAGAAGAGAATTCAACCATTTCAACTGCTTGGAGTTCGAGAAAGAACAGTCAGTCACTACTACTAGCAATGCCTGTCGTGTGGAAAACTGATGAATAGAAGAAAATCTATGTGATATGATTGGAATGACCTGTGGAAAGCCTATTGATTCCCTTCTGAAGAATCTCCTATGCTTAAACATACCAGTACTTTTTGCAATTCCCTCTTGGCAGATATAAGTGAAGTGTCTTCAGCAGAGATGTGCCCTGTGCTCGATATTTATTAGTATCCCTTACAGATCAGAGAATGTCATCTGCTTCTTTTGCTTTTCTCGATACCAAACATTCATCCACTGTTACCTCCCCTGTTCTCCCCACTGTTTTCTATATGAAGGATAACTTCTAAGCAAAGGTCATTCAGATTATGTCCTGTATGAAACTGATGATGCATATGGAAATTTTTTTTTTCTTTACTACAAACAAAAGACTACTGAGCTGTTGCTGTTACAGAAACATGTTGATATTAAAGATTGATGGCTAGGGTCAAATGTTGTATAATCTACAAAGAAACAGGAAAAGATTAATGATAAAGGACCTGGTTTACAGAAAAGGCATTATGGAAGCAAAGAGTTAGAAGGACTGCAAATTCTGTCCTTGTCAAATGTGAACTGAATGGACATACTATCCTGAATAGCCTGTTCTTGCTTGTTTGATCTTCTATCCTGAAATTAAACAAGGAATTTTGTGGTCAGGACTTGGCTTTCAAAACCCTTCGACATCTTTCGTGACTCGCGCAAAGAAGAAGGAACCAGTTGTTCAGAATGAAAATAATTCTCCTGCCAAGATTGTGAAGTTCAGCCTATAAACAGAGGGACGGAGCAGTACAGAACAGAACAGTGCAGCACAGAGCATCGTAGTGCCACAGAGAGTTACAAAGACAGTCCTCGAAACACGACCAAAGGCCCAGGAGATAGATGAGATAGAAGCACTTCCAGAAATAGAAGAAGTGTCGATGCTGCAATTATTAGAAGAAAAAGGAAAGATGAAAATGGGTGTAGACCCATTCCCCAGCCTGTTGGGGAAGCCTGTGGATCCTATCAAAGATTATGACTTGGTGAAAGACCTCGACACTTTTAAACAAAACGTAACATTTCGACGGTTACTAATGTTGTCTCCCAATTGCTGAAAGAGATTTAAAAGCATCTTGATAAGAAGATGTGGACTAAGGATCGCTCCTTCAACAGCGACTAAGACCAATAAGGCCCCGAAGCCTCTAAAGGAAGTCGATGTGGCTAATGCCTTCCTAGTTCCTGGAACCCCAAAGATTAGTGTATGGATAGAAGGGTGCTTTATTTCAGATGCATTGATTGATGGAGGCTCATCAGTCAACATAATGACAGATGTCACAATGAAGGACTTACAGTTGTAAGGAATTCAATCTACACAGTGGCTTATTAGATTGGCAGACCAAAGCAGAATCAAGCCGTTGGGCACCCTCCCATACGTAAAAATGACCCTTGCAGGAAGAGACTATTGGCTGACATATCTGGTGGTCAAACCAAATTCTTATGGGACCTCGTACCCTCTGCTGTTGGGAAGACCTTGGCTTTTTGAAGCGAGAGCCAGGATGGACTGGTTCAAAGGAACCCTGACCCTAGGCAGAGGACCCAACAAAGTGGTGTTGAAGCTATATGGATCACTAAAAGGAAATGGATCCACATCCATTGAAGTCATAACTGACTCCTCCAACGATGTAATAGATGGTACATTAGGAGATGAAGAGGCTGTCAAACAGATCTTTCCTAAGAAAACAGAGGCAGAGTCTCTAACAGTGGGCACTGTAAGCCAACTACCAAGGGAAGAAAAACCGTTGTCCATGGGAGAATACCTCCTGCCTCAACTAGAATTGACTTTTGAAATCACCTCTGAGAGTGAAATAGAAGCATGGATGTACTGTTCTCCCTGTTACATGACAGTCGCAGAGACAGAGCAAAGGCAGAATAGATACAGAGACAGAGCAGAGGTAGAACAGAGATAGAGCGGATACAGAGATAGTCATAGAGACAATAACAGACATAGAGCCAGAGACAGAGGCAAAAGCAGAGTTAGAAACTATGACAAAAACAGAAGAAGATGCAGATGCAGAAGATCTCTTCTTCTCCTATAGAGCCTCAACAGAAGCAGAGACAGAGCCTCCAGAAGAAGATGAAAATGATGAGAAAGAAAATGAAGCAGATTATGAAAGTGTAGATAAAGAATCTCCTCTAATAGCGGATGATCTTGCTGATGTCCCTACAGAGACCTCAGAGAGGCCGAAGATCTCAAGGTGTTGAATGGAATGACCATGGTTCCATTTGGATTGGCCAATGTACCACAAAGTATGCAGAATCTGTATAAGCAATGGATTAAAAGCATAAAAATTAAGTACACCAATGGCTCCTGTCGCCCTAACTGTTCAGTTCAGAGAAAAGATGATGATGATGCCCCCTGCCAACAGAAGCCAGAGCTATCAAAGCCTTAGCCTCTAGAAGGTCCGTGCTATGTGACATTCCTGGACGCATCCTCTGAAGATGAATACCTAAGTCCAGAAGAAATTACCATTCACACAGAAGCAAACAAAGCTGTGATACCCTTCCAGCAACCTCAACAGACAAATGAGTCATCTGTTCAGAAGGAGGACACTAGTTCTAGTAGTACATCAAAGGAGGATACTACTCTCTTGAAAGAGTTAGACCTCTATCCAAAAGCAATCCGTGGGACATTTATCCGCGAAGTGGAAGGTGAAAGGCAAGTAACGTTCTTGGATACTGATGATACTGAACGTCACCTGAAAGTGGGCCTCAATCTTCTAGAAGAAGAAATAGTGGTCATGCGAGACTTATTAAAGGAGAACTTAAACATGTTTGCTTGGTCATATAAATACCTAAAGGGGATTGATTCCACAGTATGCCAACATCACATTGATCTAGAGCCTAATGCCAAACCTGTAAGGCAAAGACAAAGACATATGAATCCTAATTACTCTGCTCTGGTAAAGGCTGAATTATTGAAACTTCTTGAAGCAGAGTTCATTTATCTCGTGGCTAAAAGTGAATGGGTTTCACCCATTGTGGTAGTACCCAAGAAGAACGGGAAACTTTGAATATGTGTTGACTTTCGAAAGCTCAATTCGAAGATGAAGAAGGATCATTAACTGTTGGACATAGTGGCAGGCCATGAGTTGTATTCCCTCTTGGATGGATTCAGCGGATATAACCAAGTCCAAATTGCAGAAGAGGACCAATCTAGAATAACCTTCACCACAGAATGGGGGACCTATGCCTATAGAGTGATGCCATTTGGGCTCTGTAATGCTCCTACCACCTTCCAACGAGTAATGATGGTTGCCTTCCAAAATCATCTACATGATTTCATTGAGGTGTATCTTGATGACTTTTGTGTGTATAGCTTAATCCGCGAGCACTGGGGGCACCTAGAGCAATGTTTTGACAGATACCGCGAGTATAGGATTTCTCTCAACCCCGACAAATGTGTCTTTGGCGTCTCATCAGGAGTTCTTTTGGGCCATATTGTCTCGGCACAAGGGATTGCAACAGACCCTGCGAATATTGAGAAGATTGCTACTTTAACAGCACCAACAAACATCAAGCAATTGAGAGGATTTCTTGGCCATGTGGGCTACTACAGAAGATTTATTGCACATTTTGCAACCAAGGCAGCCCCTCTGCACAGGCTCCTAAGGAAAGATGTTGATTTCCTTTGGACTGATGACTGTGAGGAGGCCTTTAATACCCTTAAAAAATGCCTTATCTAAGCACCTATCTTGCAGCCTCCTGACTAGACGAAGGAGTTCCATGTGCACACGGATGCATCAGTTGAAGGGCTAGGTGCTATCCTATGTCAAAAGGGCCCCTCTAAATTAGATCAACCAATATATTATGCAAGCCATAAGGTCACTGATAGGGAAGAAACTACACAGTGACAGAGCTTGAGTGCTTGGCAATGGTGTTTGCACTGGAGAAGTTTCAACACTATCTACTGTCAACGCATTTCAAGTTCTATGTGGATCATGAAGCATTGTCCTTCTTGATGAACAAAGCAGATGTTAAAGGACGATTGATGAGATGGTTGCTCCTATTCAAGGGGTTCGATTTTGACATGGTCACTAAGCCTAGCCGTTCCCATGTCCTAGCCGATCATCTATCATGGATCCCTCAAACTGCAGAAGAGGAATAGGATGATCCAGACCTTCCTAATGCTTCTTTGTTTCTAGTTGAAACAATTATTCCCTGGTATGCAGGCATAGCCAACCTCCTGGAAATACGATAGTATCCTCCTGGCATCTCAAGCTGTGAGAAGAAAAAGCTTCTGTTAGAATCAGCCCCCTACACATTGCTAGGCGGTGCACTGTACAAGAGAGGCAAAGATGAAGTATTGTGAAGATGTGTTGCAGGGGATGAAATTGGTACAGTATTGAAAGCATGCCATGACAAACCATGTGGTGGACACTTCACAGGGGAAGCGACAGCCAGGAAGGCTATGTTAGTAGGGTACTAGTGGCCAACCCTCCATAAGGATGCATATGACTATTGCAAGAGATGTGATGCTTGTCAGTGAATGGGAAAACCCACCAAAACAAGTGCCATACCACTGCAACCTATTCTTCCCCTAAAGCCATTCGAGAAGTGGGGAATTGATTTCTGGGTCCCATTGATCCACCTAGCAAACGGTTGTAGAACATATACATCCCAGTGTGTACGGATTATGTCACAAAGTGGTGTGAGGCTAAAGCTCTGAAGCCCGATGATGGTAATAGCATAGTCCTGTTCATGTACGAGAATATTATCACCCATTTTGGAAGTCCCCTTGAGCTAGTGAGTGACAGAGGCACTCATTTTCCTAACAAAATCATGGAGGAGCTGACAGAGCTATATAAGATCCGCCATCGCAAGTCCACTCCTTATTACCCCAGAGCCAATGGCCAAGTTGATGTCACCAATCGCATCCTCTACTCGATCCTGACAAGAACGATTGCCGCACATCATCACGACTAGGAGGATCAACATACAGAGGCCCTCTGGGTGTACAGAACCTCCCATAAGGCAGTTATAGGACAGACCCCTTTTCAGTTAGTGTATGGTACAAAAGCCATCTTCCCTATTGAACTCGAATTGCCCTCTTTGCGAATGGCAGTTAAAGAACGCTTGGGAGATGCTGAGTCACTGCAACGCCATCTCCTGCACTTGGAATGCTTGGATGATACGGCGGATGGCCCTACAATGCATGGAAACTACTCAGGCGCGACACAAAGCCTGTCATGAGAGTTACATCAAGCACAAGGAGTTCAAAGAAGGTGATCTTGTCCTGGCCTATGATTCGAGATTTTGGCAAGTTTCTTGGCAAGCTTCAACAATGGTGGATGGGCCCGTACAAGGTACTTGCTATCAATCCTAACGGCTCTATTCGGGTGCAAACCGTTGATGCCTCTGATGATCCTTTCCTGATCAATGGCTATCGTATGAAGAAGTACTTTCCTCCCTAGGGATCTTGACAATCACAGTCAAGTTACCCTTCCCCTTTTGGGCATCGCACTATCCTTCTTGTTGTGCTTCTGATAGCCCTTATGATTCTCCTCATGAGGCAATCTCGTTCTGCTAACCCCTCGCATTTACATCTCCACCCGACCTTGTTCTCTTCTCGTCTGATCCAACAAGGTGGCGAGGTTGGTCCTGACACATGGTATTTCTACCATTCTCTTTCTTAACGAAAAAAGAAAGAAAAATAAAGAAAAACAAAAAAAACAAAACTGTTATGGGAGAAAATGAAGAAATTCCCTGTCATAACAGGCCTCGTTCCAAGAAAAGGTGAAAACACCCTTGGGTGGGAAGCTGGCTATGGAAAAGGTGGTAACGCCGCGCAGTTCAGGATAGTTGACTCACCAACAGAACCTTTCAACATGTAATCTGAAGCCACCTCCCTTGGTGCATTGTTTCTGCAATATCAGTCCATCTGTCATTCTAACACACGACCTTTTTTACAAATTTTTGAAGTACCAGACTTGTTGGCTATCTCCCTGGGTACGCCTCCTCTTCAAGATCCTAATGACAACAACAACAACAGACATGATCTTCATCACCAACCCCTTGAGTGATGCGAGCTTTCATCCTAACAGGATGGGGACGTGAGTATGGGCTGCCCTCTGTATCTATTAGAGAGTGAGATAGAGGGTGGGGTGAGTGACCAGTCTTTCCCTTCAAATCAAATGAGAGGTGAGATGTGTGCACGAAGTGTTGCACGCACGGGATGGGCCTCTCAATGCACAAAGCACGATTTGTTCCTATGCACTGCACCATAAGCCTCCCTAGCCTTCCTTCTTGCACTGTATGTCGGCATAGGGTGGGATGCACAGTTGCACCATCAAAGCGCACAAGGTATACAACCTGTGCACAAGTGACCATGAGGATTACATCAATGGGTTTCAGGAATGGGTTGTCCTCTGTATCTTTCAACAGAGCATGAGATAGAGGGTGGACTGAGTGTGATTGGTGTTTCTTCAATCAATTATCGAGAGGTGAGGATTGAGGGACGTTACGCCCATTGAAGTCAGATACGTTCCCGTTTCCCTCTGCACTCATGAGCTGGGCCTCTGCCATCAGCACAGGATACGTCACTCTATTCTGTACACTGCATTACAAGGCTCCCTGGCCTTCCTGCTTGCACCTATGCTCCAAACGGATTGGACGCTCTGATGCACCATCAATTGTGCACCCTGGCATACTCTTTCTGCACCATCCCGTTGTCGATTCCTCAATCGGGTGTGAGGTTTGGGTTTTCATCATTATTTCCTCGAGTCAACTTAACAAACTAAACTAATCTACTTGATTTAATAAACTAAACTAACCTAATTGCTTTAACCGATTAAGCTAATTTAATTGACTTACCATACTCAGTTCACCTAATTTACTTAGGTTACTGACTTACAACCCCCGTTTCTGCCCCTTATCCCTTCTCCCTCCCCTATTCCTATGCCGTGTGGCCGGTCTCAGTGTACGGGTGTGGCTAGCGGGCGTTCACGCGCGAAGACGCGTTTCCACAGTTGTCCGTACGGTAGACTGTTACAGTCAGTCGTTCACACGCAAACATCCTCCATTGTTCACATGCAACGCAGGTACCGCCTTTTATGTTCGTACCCGCAAAATATATAAAAACACATAAAAATACACATAAAACACAAAAAAACTTCAAAAATTCATTAAAATTCATTTAAAATCCAAAAAAATTATTAAAAATTTTCTAAAAAATTTCCAACGTTTTTGAAATCATTTGGAATATTTTCTAAAGTGGAAATTCAAGAAAATAAATTGCAAAAAATTCACAATTCCAAATTTTTAAAAAAATGCATTCAAAATGAGTAAAATTCATTAAGAATTAGTAAAAATTCAAAAATATTTCGAGAAAAATTCTAAAAATTTCCACAAATCCCCTTGCCCCTTCTGCTAATAATTTCTCAATTAGAAATGCTTCCATAAATGGTACAAGTATTATTTGAATCCAAAATCCTAAATTTAATACTTCACTTTATAAAAATTGATTTTAAATTTCAAAAATCAGCTGAAAAATCATGGATAAATTAAAAAACATTATTGACACTTGCTGGATTGCTGAAATTCCACCATTACACTTCACAACATATTCATGTGTCCTATATCATGTTTTAATTATTTTAAAAAAACCCAAACAAGAAAAAAAATTAAAATAAGCAAACAAAATCAAACACTGTACACAATAGAAACACACCTAAAATACAATTGAAAAAAAAGGAAAAAAACCAAAAATAAATAAAATAATAAAATTAAATTAAAATTAAAATTAAACAAAAACACCAATGCTTTATTTTTTCCAATCAGGGGTGTTTGTTTTTTCGACTGGATTTCTTGAATTTGGGGACTACTTAGTGCGCCTTCAGTCTATCGCATACACACCCCTACCAAGTATTTATTTTTTAGCTTTATTCATTTTCATTATCTCTTAATCATAATTAATTGCTAAAATGAACTATATTCACCTACTTTTTCACGGGCACTCGCGCTAAATACACAGTTTCAAATAATTAAAATCAACCAGCCGCTCACTTTGCACGTGCTACGTGCGCTTAAGAGGCACCTTAATTTTTAATAAAAATGAACCAATCATCACAAAAAAGCACGTGCTTACAAAAAAGTGCTGTACATCACCATTAATTTTTAATTAATGAATTTCCATTTAGAGACCCCAGTCTGGGTATCGTAGTCCAGGTTTCGTTAAACCACTGCTTCACCCTAATAAATTGTAAATAAAATTTTAAGAAGGATCCGTTTTTTTCTTATTAAGGTTTATAACCTAATAAAATTTCACCCATTGTTAATAAATTCTTAAAATGAACCCTCCATTAAAACAATTTTCCCTCACTGCACTTTTTTTTTCCCTTTAAATAAACACGCTTCATGGGATGGACGCATAAAGTCCTCTAAGCTGAAACTATTGGTCAAAGTTATGGTCAGGTCTTGATTAGATTTTTATGGTATTATGGTTTGCTTATGTGCTACGATTACGAGTACGGTTTACAATTTTTCTTTCTTTTTTGCATGATACGAGGTTTTGGGTGCCTGTTTGTTGCATCGCATGAAGTTTTCGGACGCATATATGTAGAGGTTATGTCGAATTTTTTCTAGGATGTGGGTTGTTTGGGGTGGTAAATTGGTTAGTTACTTCTATATGGGTGTCCTTTTTTTGCTTGATTTGTTTTTTATAGCTATTTTGATTGTTTTGCAAACATTCTTTGTGATTGTCTGTGTTGTGGTATGTGTGTTTTCTATCTGAATGGTGCCTCACACTCCTTCTCCTATCCAGTATGTCTCATTGATCAGTAGGGATTATTCTTCCCTACTGGCTTTTGAGCCTATAGCGAAAGCAGGACTTGCGACTTTCGTGGCTGCCTCATTCCCATTGATTCCAAATGATCCATCCATGTGTGATGAGTTTCTTGCATCATACAGTAAGAATTCGGTTTGGTTCATGGTTCTTCCATGGTGTTGACATCTCGAGGGTTAGGGAAGGCTTTGTCTCTTCCCTACAAAGGAGAGCCCTTTGTTACAACCAGACAATTATTCTCCAATGATGAGATTTTCAAGTTGTTACAAAAGCAGACCAAAGAGATTCTGGATGTCAAGAAAGTGATAAACACTTCAGGAGTATCTTTTTCCATGATCATTGATCCTCTTTGAAAGTTAGTCTGTCAGTTTATCCAAGACAGGTTTATGCCTGCCAAAATACCATCCCATTATTTGTCCAAAGAACTCTTCACAGCTTTGAGGATGGTGTTAAAAGGGGTTGCCATTGATTGGAGTACTTACCTGCTTACAAAAATGGACCAACATTTTATCAAAGTAACTAGAGGAAATGTCACAAATGTCACTTATGGTTTCTACTTATATGCTGTCTTGACATACTCAGGCCTTAAGAAGGGTGTGCTTCCACCTCCTCTATCTGATTCAGTACCTCCCCCACCACCTTTCGAAGAGTCATAACCTATTGACATAGAGGATCTTGATTCCCCTCCTCCATTGGTCATTCAGCGAAAGTGCTTGAAGCATGTGGCGAATAAAACTCCCTCAGTCATTCCTTCAGTCAGAGTTCTCCTGCTACATCTAGTAGTGACCTCACTATCTACCTCACATGTAACAATTTTGTTGAGGGCACATAGAGAGGATTCTTTGGAAATATCAATCCCTTCATTGAACAGTTGGTGTCAGGAGATGCTATTACATTCCTTTATAATGACATCCATAGTTCGATTGAACTCTCAGTGACAGCCTGTGTTCAACGCTGTATGCTTCTTTTTATGAAGAACTGATGCAGTCCAAAGACCAGTTGCATAAGGCAACCACAGAGTTAGCCTCTGTTAAGGACACACTTACAGATCTATTTAAGCAGATGGAGTAGTAGACCCAAATGATTGAGACATAAAGAGAAGAAATATCTTCTTTGAAGATTCAGTTAACAGAAGCTCAATCAGAGGTCACTCGAGTCTCAGAGGAGAAAGAGAGAATGTCCAAAGAAGCTCAAGAGTTTCAGACTCTTTAAGATGCAAAACTATCCACCTTACAAACTGCTCATAATACAGTGGACTCACAAGCTTCCCAAATTAAGCAGTTGCAAGAACAACTGGTACAGTCACGGTCCATTCCTCCAAGCCCCAATGTTCCTATTATTCCTTCTATCTCTCACCAGGACTTGCCAGTTCTCCAAAGATAGGCCACATTGTGTCCATTGTTTCAAGATAAAGTAGAAAGATTGTAGTCCAGGATGGATTTTTTATGGTCTACATTTGAGCACTTTCAGGAGTATGTTTCTTCGGACCATTCTTTCTTTGTCCACTATTAGTTGCAAAAGTTGGCCTTCTATATGAAACTTTCAACAATGGATCTTCCTCTTCTAGAGGATGGTTGGAGTGGGGTTTGGTCTTTTGATTTGCAGACAAAAGTGGTACGTATGGTATTTGAAGATTCTGTGACGACGGATACCATATTTCTATCTTACATGTATCTACAAGGTGATTTGTTGATTTCAGATGAAGTAGGTCTAGCCTCATATGTGGGGGATGTGGTTTTGCAAGCTATTTTGTATGTCAACTATTTGGAGTTGAGGATAGAAGACATATTCCAGTGTTATTCCTCAAAAGTGGCTACTTGCCCTAACAATTCATGGCATTCAATGATTGATTCTGTGGTCTTGAATCAATTTCAGAATACAGCTTCTACTTATGTCTAGAGCACTAACCAACTGAGGGTGGATCTCCTAACTTATCTTTCCAAAAACCATCCATTTGATTCATCCTTTTTTTATGCCTATTAGAGAAGATCTGTTTTAGGTTCCTCTGTTTCTAGCCTACTATACTATCAACAAATGGCTCATCGCTATGATACTTATATTTCCCTTTATCAAACCAATTCCGCAGCTATCTTACCTCTTCTTTTTCAACCTCAGGGTTTTCCTCAAATTCCTATATTTACCTATTGTTCTTTCATTGAATATTGAGTCTTTTCTCCTTCTCCACCATGCCCTTCTCCATCTATCCATATACCTTCTACTTTTCCTGTTTATCAATTAACATCTTTTCTAATTGATTCACTTAAATTTTCAGCCACTCCTTCTTTATCTTATTCCTCCTTTTATGAATTTGCCTACCCATCTCTTCATCCTCTTTTACTTATTCCACTTCCATCTCCTAACACTTCTATTTCTCAACCCCTTCAGTTGGTTAGTGAGTACGATGGATTTGATCAGCAAACTGCGAGAAGAAGAGGATGGAGCTTGAGTGATTCTCTCATGGGACCCCAGATTAACTGGCTATTGATTCCAGGGGGCTGGACTACTGCTAGTCAAGCATACCACAATTACCTTCATTTTGGTCATCAATATTCACAATCTCTAGATCCTTCAGTGAGGTTGACAGCTCATTTTGCTTGGTATCTAGCATATATGCATCGACATTTCCATAATGATCAAAAGGCCATTCCAAAGCTTTGTATGAATGTCAGTGTGAACATTGATTCCCAACAGTTGGATGTCCTCTATTTTCATGCCCCATGTCTACCTAGCAGATACCTTGTTTTGCTAGAAAGGATGTGCTGCCTCCAGTTCTTTCAAAATCCTTCCAAGACATTTGTGGATGAGTCCTTCTCCATGGATCTTTTTCGAAACCACCAAGCCTTCAAAAGGGATCACCTTCATTGATGCCTTTGCAATGTATTTTGGATGATTCTTAATGATATATATATCTCTTTTTGGAGGTGTCATTCAGATGGTTGTGTTAGTATTTAGTGTGTGTGTTGTAATAATTGTATGTGATAAGTTCGTGCTGGTTGAATAATTTGTTCGAGAGCTCTTTTTAAACTATTGATGGTGGATGGAAAGCCTATGGTGGAAAGCTGAAGAAGAACCTCTTATATCCTTTATAAATTTGTTATGACTTTTAATTGATTATCAGATGAGTTAATGAATAATGAAGTTTTCCTTTAGTAGTTTTTTCTAGAGATATAGGTGATAAGTTAGGATCGTGGTTTGGAGAGATTGTTGAAGATCCTATGGAAGATTAAATTGAGCTCTTTAGTGAACTTATATTCTTCTTTTCCTTAGGTCGCGAGGATGCTTCCTTTCTAAGTGTGGGGATATGTTGAGAGTGAAAAAAGATTGAATTTTTGACTGATTTTTGTTGTTTTTGAGGACTGAATGATTGATTTTTGATGGATTTAGAGTGATGTATGGTTGTTAATGGAAGTGTTTGAGAGTGTTTTGGATGATATTGATTATGTTTTGGAAGTTCATGATGATTCTTAGTGGAGATATGAAGCTCTGTGATGTTCTGATAGGTTCTGTTGAGGTTCTGATTGGTTCTGTATACCTTCCGTATAGCTTCTATTTTGTTCTGATTTTTTTTCTGTATGAAGCATGGATTGATGATTGATGAAGATTAAAATATTTTGGAAGCTTATTGAATAGTTTTTTATAGTTTTGAATGGTTTTAGTATGAGTCATGAGGTCCTGATGACCTTCTGTAACCCTCTATAAACCTTTTGTAGAGCTTGTGTCTCTGCTCTATCTCTGCTCTGTAACTGTTTTGTATCTGCTCTGGTACTGTACTATACTATTCTGTAGACCTTCTCTAAGTGTTCTGTAGAAAGTATGTGTGACTTTGGAAAAGTTTTCTAACTTTTAAAAAGGATGAATCTAAGTTTAAAAGAGCTAAAACAATTGGAAGAAGCAATTGTTGAAGACTGAAGAGAAGACTGAAGTGACAGTGACAGTAGTGATCTATGAAGAGACACTGTACTGGCTCTAGTGCCTCTTCACATCAGACATACCTTTGTTGAGATGACAAGCTCAATCCATGCGGACATTGATGATGGATCGCCTGGTTAGATGGGTCCACACATCTACACTTAGCATGTCGGTGGTGTGCATTCTGTGTGTGTTCGCAGCATCTTGAGCAAGTCTCCCCACCACACGATTCTTGACATGGTATCAGAGCTGCGCCATTGAGAGAGGCTTATTTCAAAGGTTGAAGTGAAGGAGAAGAAGCAAGGTTCGAGCAAGCAAGCCACGGGTAAGAAGCTCTCCCATTCTTCCACTCTCTCTCTTGGATAGTGCCTATGGAGGCACCGGAAGCAGGGTCGAGCAAAAATCTCAGATTGTAGTGAGATTTGGTGTGCGCAAAGAGCATTGTGTATTCTGCAGATACACCCTTTAGGGCCTTTCCGCAGTTATTTTGGGCATTTGAGGCCGTTTCAGGACCCATTTTAGAGCCGCAGGGTTGCGGACAATAGTTTCAGGGTACACTGTGACTTCGACCGTATTGACCGAAAGTGGATGCACAAGTTACAGATTTCAGATTTGTAAGTTCAAAGGTGTTTACCAGTGAGTAAACACAAGGTTTATCTGCAAACTGGTTGTAGATTGCATGTATTGTTGAGCAGACAGTGAAAAAGGTTGTCTGGTGTATTGCTGTGCACTACAGGTCGAGGGTTGTAGAAGATTTGCTTGCTGTTGGTATTAATTTTGTGATAATGGCAGAGAACAGTGGAAGCCCCATCATTGAGAAGCTCGACAAGAACAACTATCCTTCGTGGAAGTTCCGTGTCACGAACTTCCTTGTTGGAAAAGGCCTCTATAAGTTTGTTTCAAGTGAAGAAAAGGAGTCGAAGGTGAGTGATCCTCCAACTGCAGAAGAGACAAAGGCACGGAAGGAATGGAATGCAAAAGACAAGAAGGTCATGTATTGGTTGTCTACAGTAATTGACAATAATATGCTGGGACACATTAGAAATGTAGAGAATTCATATGTAGCTTAGACCATACCTGAAAGTATGTTTTCTATAAATACAAAGGCACGAAAGATTCAACTCAAGCAAGAGTTGAATACATTGAAGAAAGGGAAGATGTCTATCAATGAGTATGCATTGAAGGTAAGGAGCATTCCAGATGCCTTAGCAGCGATTGATGCAATGCCCGATGATGATGATGATTTGGTATCGTCTACCTTGGATGGACTTAACAATGAAAAGGCTTGGAAGTATTTTGTAACTTCCGTATATGTTAGAAAGCCATTTCTAGATTTCGATGAGTTGGTCCCCCTTATGATCACTGAAGAGATCAACATGCAGAGTGAGACATCTGAAAAAAGTGGTAAAAAGGTCCAAGCTTTCTACTCTAGTTCAGGAAGGGGACGTGGCAGGTTCTCTTCAAGAGGCCGTGGTACAGGATGTGGTAGTGACAACCAGCAAAACAGATTGAATCAACAATTTGGCGATATGCAGGTTTCAGGAGGTCGTGGTAATTTTAGAGGTAGGGGGAGCTTTAGAGGAAGAGGTGGATGGCAAAACAAAGGTTCTAACAACTCTAGTATTGTGTGCCACTACTGTGGTAAAATAGGTCATATCGTAGCCCAATGTTATGCTAAGAAAGATGATATCCGCAATGGTAAGTTGCAGCAAGGAAACTATGCATCGTCTTCACAATAGAATGAAGATAAAAATGAACGTCTGTTTGTTATGCAGCATATGTTGAATGCTGTTACAGGAAAGGGAACACATGATGATGTTTGGTATGTTGATTCAGGTGCATCCAATCATATGACTAGCCATGTAGAATGGTTTGGAGAGATGCAGGATTTGCAAAATGCAGGTTATGTGTAGACATATGATGATTCATGCCACCCAATTTCACACATTGGAAAAGTTCCCTTGTCCTTGCATGATGGTAAGACAAAGAGTCTTTCAGATGTATTACATGTGCCATCTATTACAAAGAACTTGGTGTCAGTCGGTCAGATGGTAGAGCAAGGGATGCAAGTCAGATTTAATGGAAAGGGCTGCTTTGTAGAAGACTTTAATGACAAGTGTAGGTTAGTTGCAAAGGGAAGTAGAGTTTGATGTATGTTTACTTTGGATGCTGGAATTCCTACTCTGAATGCTGCTATGTATGCTAAAGGAAAAGGTGTTGTTGCAAATATTGAAATTTGGCACAAACGCATTGGACATGTAAATGTACAAAGGCTGAAATTAATGCAGTCCAAAGGGTTGGTTACAAATTTGCCTACATTTAGAGTTGCAGAATTTCATAAGGTATGCGAAGCATGTCAGTTTTGTAAGCAGGCAAGACAACCCTTTTCACATGACAGAGATGTAAGCAAAAATATCCTTGATGTTGTGCATATAGACATTTGGGGGCCTACACAAAATGTATCTCTTGGAGGTAGTTCATACTTTGCCACATTCATTGATGATTGTTCTAGAAAGCTGTGGGTATATTTTATGAAGGAAAAGAATGAAGCGTTTGAGCACTTTAGAACTTTCAAGGCTATAGTTGAAAGAGAAACAGGATTAAAGTAAAGTGCTTGAGGTCAGATGGTGGGGGAGAGTACCTCTCGAATGAGTTCAGTGATTTTCTGAGGTCTCATGGGATAAAGAGACAGTTCACATGCAGGTATACCCCACAGCAAAATGGTGTTGCAGAAAGGAAAAACATGCATATTGCAGAAGTTGCACGTGCCTTGATGGCTGAAAAGAATATGCCTAAGCATTTTTGGTCTGAGGCTGTTCATACTACTGTTTATATTATGAACAGAACTCCCACAGCTGCAGTTCATGGGATGACTCCTGAAAAATGTTTTACTGGCAAGAAGCTTGATGTATCGCACTTTAAGGTATTTGGCTGTGTTGCATACGTTCATGTGCTAGATGAGCTACAAAAGAAGCTTGATCCAAAGGCAGAAAAATGTGTCTTTATTGGATACTCTTTAGAGCAGAAAGGGTATCGCTGTTATAACCCTGTCACATGTAAGTTCAGAGTGAGCAGGGATGTCATCTTTGATTAAATGAGCAGTTGGTATGCATTAAGTGGTGATGCATTAGATGATGATAATGATCATGACACTCATATGCAGGGTGAAAAGCAAGAATCACGGACTCTTAGTGGACCAAATACATCATATGATAGTCCTTGGTCTGGAAGACTAAGGAGTAGCTCTACATCTTCAGGTGCATCTAGTAGCACCACAGGTAAAGAAAAAGGAAAGAATAAAGTGTCAGAATGCATTGATGCAGTTCTTGATGGAGACTCCAGTGGCTCAAAGAGCTTGGATGATGAGCTTGGCATTCCTTCAGTGAGGACACCAGGTGTACAAAGAGCTCATAATAATGTAAAGGCTCCATTGAGTGATCCGGTGGTACGCAGATCTAGCAAGGTTAGATACCCTATTAAAAGATTTGGTTTTGAAGGTTATGCAGCTCACCATTATGCTTATATGGTGAAACTAGTTGAGGATGTTGAGCCCACTTGTTTTGAGGATGCTGTTGGTCATACTCATTGGGATGCAGCAATGGATGAGGAAATGGCTGCATTAGAGGCCAATAAGACTTGGGACCTAGTATCATTGCCGAAGGGCAAGAAAGCTATTGGATGTAAGTGGGTTTATAAGATTAAGCACAATGCAAATGGCTCTATTAGTAGGTACAAAGCTAGGCTGGTTGCAAAAGGCTATGCCCAGACATATGGCATAGATTATGATGAAACCTTTAGTCCAGTTGCTAGGATGGAATTTGTCAGATGTGTGATTGCTTTGGCAGCAGCCAAAGGTTGGAGTTTGCAGCAAATGGATGTGAAGAATGCCTTCTTGCATGGTGATTTACAGGAAGAAGTGTATATGGATAAGCTAGCAGGTTATGAAGATTTAGAGCATCCCACGTATGTGTACAGGTTGAAGAAGGCACTCTATGGGCTCAAGCAAGCACCTAGGCCATGGTCTGACAAGATCAAAGAGTATCTTGTCAATATTGTCTTTTATGTTTCAGATGTTGATCACTCACTTTATGTGAGAAAGGAAGATGCAGGTTTGGTTATCATAGTCATATATGTGGATGACTTGATTACTACAGGTGATAGTGATAGTGGGATTGCTGAAGTCAAGGACCTTTTGAAGAAGAAGTTTGAGATGAAGGATTTAGGTGATCTAAGGTACTTCCTTGGCATTGAGATGATCAGATGTGATGATGGTATATGGCTGTCCCAAAGATAATATGGCTTGGATATGTTGTCCAAGTATGGTATGATAGCATGCAAACCACTTTCAGTGCCATTGGAGCAGAATGTAAAGTTGAGTGTTGATGTTGGGGATGAGATGGAAGACCCTGCTATGTTCAGGAGGATAGTGGGGAGTTTGATCTACATGACCATTACAAGGCCAAACTTGAGCTACGCTGTTGGTCTTGTTAGTCAGTTTATGCAAGTATCTAGAAAGCCACATTTGGATGCAATTAGACGCTTATTGAGATATATGAAGTCCACATTACATTATGGACTTTTCTATGAGGCACGTACAGATGTACAGGTGTTTGGATACACAGATGTAGATTGGGCTAGTAGTATGTCTGATAGAAGATCTACCAGCGGATACATGTTCTCTCTTGGTAGTGCAGTAGTTGCTTGGAGCAGCAAAAAGCAATCTACAGTTGCTTTGTCGAGTACAGAGGCTGAGTATAGAGGTGATGTTGTTGCAGCATGTGAGGTAGTATGGCTACAAAAGTCAATGGCTGAATTGGATGTGCAGGTGGAAGGTCCAGTTGTCATTTATTGTGACAACATGAGCAGTATACAGTTGGCTAGGAACCCTGTGTTCCATGCCAGGACAAAACATATTGAGGTACACTACCACTTTGTGAGAGAAAATGTACTAGCAGGTGAGATTGACTTGGTGTATGTCAGCACCACATAGGATCAGATAGCTGACATCTTCATGAAGGCATTGGATACAGAGAAGCTTCAAAAGTTTCAAAGCTTACTTGGAGTTGCAGACATGCAATTGAGCTTGAGGGGAAGTGTTGAGATGACAAGCTCAACCCATGTGGACATTGATGATGGATCGCCTAGTTAGATGGGTCCACACGACTACACTTAGCACATCGGTGGTCATTATGACTCTCACATGGCCATTGACTCATTACTTATTATATCCAGGTTGTTACACCTATTTACAGCAGTTGGCATACTTATAGCGCCAGTCGACTAGTGTAGTCGGTTATGCATTGTTTGACTTAGTAGGCCACTTTTCTTTATGTTGTATCTTATCTATACTTTGTGTACATTATAAAGTGCATGGAAGAAGAAGAAGAAACCATCAAGAAAATGTTTTGGCCTCCATCTCTCTTCTTGTCTCTTGAGTGAGCTTCTCCTTGTGCATTTTGTGTGTGTTCAGCGCAGCATCTTGAGCGAGTCCCCCTACCACGCGATTCTTGACAACCTCTTGGGAGGTGTATCCACGACCTAAGAAGGATTATTGAGAGTCATTATGAGAGTATTATAGTGAGGATATGACGTACTATTGATGGAGAGAGAGAGAGAGAGAGAGAGCCAGAGATAGTCAATTCTATCAAAACAGTGTAACTGTATACGAGAGATTAAGAGAGAGAACTATGAATACATGAAGATGAATACTATGTGATTGATTTCCATTCAAAAAGGGTGTATTATTTTATTTCTATGTTCTATTGAAGGATTCTATGAAGGTGTTGAAGATTATGGTTGATTCTATCAAATATGTGGGAGATATCTACTATGTTGTTGCGTGAAGAATTGTTGTTTTCTTTGTTTTGGTCATCAGAAGAATGAAATAAAAGCTTGTTGATGTTACAAGATATATTTTCTTGTAGTAGAATCCCCTTTTCCTTGGTGTTCCTCTTGGGGCTCCAAGCACACGCGTGCCAATGCCATTGTTACTGCACAGTATGGACACTATTGTATGTACACTCATAGGTGCACACTAGTGTACACTAGTGCACTGTAAGATGTCACCTCCTTCCCTGATCCTTCCAGCTATACCTCTCTCACAACAACTAAGGGTTTGTTGGGTGTTGAGAAAAAAGATACTCTTGTGAGTGTACATAGCGGTGGAATGATGCTACAAACTTGTCTGTACACTTAGGGTCTTGATTGAATATATCTTAATAGTTAATGGACAAGATATGTATGTCTAGTTCAGGTGGCCATGAAAGGTTGTGTGCAAGGTAACTAAACTAAGTGGGATATTGCACAAGTGTATGTGCACTCAGGTAGTTTACTAGTATGCTAGGTTGAGTAGAATGAATATTAGATGATGATTAGTAGACTACAATGCACTAGGGTAGTGCACAAGAGCTACAAGGTGAATGCTTAATATACACAAGTACATTGGATCAAGAGTTAGTGAACATCGGTAAACATATTGTATTCTAGTGCAAATATGGTAGTGTAGTATCGTATGGTGAAACTAGTGCATTGTGATGTGCAGGGGTATGATGGATTGTGTCAAGGGATGGATGTAGTACAAATGCAAGATTCTTGTACATATAGGCACACACGTGTATGTATCAATGCTAGTGCAAGTGTGTGCACGTGCCTATGCACTCAAGTGCTTAATAAGTACACTCACATTTATGCAAGTGTACAATGATGTCTAACTAGATATGGCTAGTGCATGCACAAGGCCTCATTGTCTTTCCTTAGTGCCCATTGACCATCCCTTCCAAATAGGGTGCGTGATGGATTTGCAAAAGAAGAGAGGGGGGCACATCACATGTGCACTAGGGTTGGGTCAAATGTAATTTATCTACAATGAGTATAATGGAGGGCACTCATAGTATAAGTGTGGTTGTAGTAGTGCACTAATGTAAAGTGCACTGCATTATGGTGACTCCTAAAGTACCATGCAAGTTTATAAATGTGTAAACACTTTCATACATTTGAAATATGTTCTTTGGAGTAATAATGCATTACAAGATACAGCCTAAATACACAAGGATACACACAAGTGCACACACATGAGTTAGTGCATGTGCCACTACACACAAGTGTACACAAGTATACACAAGTGCACACATGCACACATAAATATACTAGAATACTAGATTTGTTTACTAATTTCCCAATGAGTGTGCCTCATTCCTTTCTCCTTTGACATGTCCCTCCCTTGCAAACTGAGTGTGTGCCTAACCATTGAGAGACAAGGAAAGAGGGACCAAAGCCATAGTGAATTCTAATACCTAAGGCTATGCATGTGCACAATGGCATGCATTGAGAGACATGTAATTTACAAGTGATTACAGTACCATGCAAGTGCACATGCATAGAAGTGTACATAGTGCATGCATTAGCATAAGTGCATTGTGCATGCCAAGCCATGTGTCAGTGTGTTTCTATGCACTATGTAGTCCCACCAAAGATAGAACACAAAATTCAAATTCATTCAATATTCATATCTTTGAGTTTAACCATATCCTTGACCTTAGTTATTAGATGAACCAATCCCCTTTGTCTCACTTATGAATGTAAACCATCCTCTCGATAGTGTGTTGTGTGCATTGTAGCATAAGTTGAATGAAATCTTACCTGTTTAGACTAGCTATGGCTTCCTTTAGCTTTTCACTTGGTAACTCTTCTCTTCCTATGAATTCTTTTTCATTGTCTTGGCAACTTTTCTCTCTTATCAATCACTCCTCTCTCTATCAAAGCTTCCTACATCTTACTTAGCCCAAGCTCTTTCACTTCTCACAAGATGGATGAAAAATAAATCATTGAATGAGGTTGAAGGTGATTCAAATATTGAGTGGCGTTAAGGGTGATTCAATAGAAGATACATATGATGAGGTTGTCAATGAGACTATGGTAACACAAAGCTTGATGCAAGATATTCCTCTAATCAGTCCATGGGTACCAAATTCATATATGTAAAATAAAGATATAATAGGAAGAAATTAAATCAACAAGCATAAGGTCTTGAAGTAATGACCAACCAAGACATATTTTACCTTTCAAGGACTTGAAGATTTGTTTACAAACTCAAGGATGTAAAACTTACATAGCATAGTAGATAAAATCTAAGTAAGGATTAGAGAATATACAACAAATATAATAAGAATATAAATTTATTTAATTTCAAAGGAACTAATATAAAGATGGCCCTGCCTACCCATGCACTTCCACTATGAAGGCGAATTGATAGACAAAGAGCCTAAGGGTAGCTCGAAGAACTATGACTAGGTGAAAGATAAATTGACAATGGCTTTGGATCATACGTCTTTCTTTTATAGCCCAAGAAGGTAGTCTAGTCGGCTTGTCCAATCATATTATGAACCTTCCCCAATCAACCAGGGATTCCCTTTACCATCGGGCAAAGGATGATGTCCTCAAATCTCAGTTAGGGGGGCCACTGGCCCTCATATGATCCCCAAGTCATGGGAAACTCTTGTGGATTATGTTAAGATAAAGTTGTGGATAAGGATAAAAGTTGGATAAGATAAGGACAAGTAAGTATGTGGACAAAAGGATCTCATAGATATCCACTTTGTAAATATCTTAGATATTTAGACTTAAGGCTCACCTACCTCATTTAATGTACCTTGTATATATACAACCACTAGCAATGAAATGCTCAATTGCAGTTCACTACCTTTTCTATATTGTCTCTATCTCTATCTCTTATTGTGCACATTATTCTCTTATCTTCAAGTTCCTGGTTTTCACTTCATGGTATCAAAGCACTAGGTCCTATCTTTCTAGCTTATCATATCCTCCTCAAATTCACAAACTACTCATCTTCCTTTACTCTCATTCTTCCAATGGCTCTCGTTAATGCCACCACCTCCTACAACCGACACATCAAGATCGACAAACTCAATGGCAGCAACTATCAAGTGTGGAAGCTAAGGATGGAACTTTACCTATCTCAAGCAAATCTATGGAATATTATCAATGGCAAGGAAGATTGTCCTAAACAAGAAGGAGTAGACAAGGAAGATTGGATGCAAAGAGATGTAGCTGCGATAATGGAAATACTTGTAAATTGTGGAGATCGTCAAGTACAACTAGTAAGAACAATACCCACTGCAAAAGGTATTTTGGAATTCTTCAACAATACATATGAACACATAGATATTTTTTATCAAATGACCATGTTTAGAAAACTATCTACTGCCACTATGAATGAAGATCAATCTACCACTAAGTTCTTAGAATAGTGGCAATCTTTGCTAGATGAAACCATAATATCTAGTTTGGTCATCTCAGAAGAATTACAAGCCATGTTTTTACTTTCTTCTTTGCCTCTATCTTGGAGAGCCTTTATTGCTACTCAAACTTTCACTGATAAACTCACGCTTTAGCCACTGATTTATAGAATCAAGCAAGAGCAAGTCATGAGAGATACTTTTTCTACTTCTTCAAATCAAGAATCCAAGGCTCTAGCTGTAATTGCCTACAACCCAAAACATGTTCACAAAAGAGCTTAACACTTTCAACAAAAGCCAAAGTTTTCTTCTCGGTCTAACTTCAAAGAGATTCTTTGTAATCCACAACATAAGCCCAACTCTTACCAATCTTCTCAATCCTTATCCTTAACAAGAGACCCTCATTATCATCTCATATGTAATGTTCACAAAAGACAAGGTCATATTGAAAAGTATTGTTGTCAAAAAAATAGATTCAACAAATATCAATCAAAAGGTCACTCTCACTTTGTTAGCATCGGCAATTATGAC